>NC_052621.1:1691558-1959100 GCF_016545825.1 Eucalyptus grandis | reverse complement strand
TACATCGAATTGAGGGGCGCCGACTCTTTCTATCAATTCGAGGATAAGTAATAAAAAATTCATGTAGATAACGTTATTCCAAAAAGGCTGTGGTCCCGCAACGTTCTCGTGAAAAGCAAGTAATATAACCAAGAAATATTTGTGTTCCTATGTTGAAATTGTTTTCATTGTTTTGATAATGAAGTTGCTATTTGGCGGTATTAACCGATGATTGCACCAATACACCAGCCACCGATAGATCAGTTGCTCCTACGTACACCGGGCTTGTACAACTTGTGGACTATTGATCTCCTGAATGGGCTCATGTCCTCATCAAATTTGAACAATCCGCGACACCTCTGCTCGGGTCCTCACCAACCATGCCCGGGTTCGGGTCCCTCTAGCCTTGGCCCAAGTCCTTGGTGCCCATGCCCAAGTCCTTGCGGTTGTGCTTGGATACTGAACTCCTGTGCTTGGGTCTCCAACGGTTGTGTTGAGTTCTCGGCTCCCTTACTAAGTCAAGACTTGAGTCTCTTGAAGCCAAGCTCAGGTTTATAAAGACTAGGCCGAAATCCATCAATGACAGGCTTAAGACCCTGGTGCCTATGCCTGGATCCCTGTTGGTCGGTCATGCCTAGATACTCAACTTTCGTGTCCAAGTCACTAACACCTAAGCTAAGGTCCATCAATATCAGGATTAAGCCTCCATGACCATGCTTGAGTTCCCAATGGTTGGCTCGAGAAAGTATGTCTTCTACGATTGAGACTCCAGCGGTTAAATATTTCTTGTATCACACGAATAATGCATATCTACTTAGGAAAATAAAATGTAGTTTTCCATTTCCAATGATGAAAAATAATTTCAAGCTCATTTTCAAATGTTAACCCAATGCAAGAAAAATCCTAAAAAATAATTTCTTCAAAAACATTCTCCCAAAAAAAATGTCAACATTTTCATGAAATAATTAAAGCTTTACATTAATATTTTGGTTTACAATTGAAACAATAAATAAGCGGGATAATGACATAAATAGTCCTTAAATTTTGTCTCAATGTGCAATTTGGTCCATAGATTTTTAATTTGTTCTATATAATTTTTGAACTTTAACACAATGTGTAATATGATCCATGAATTTTTAATTTGTTTAATGTAACTTTTGAACATTTAGTACATATTCAATCCGATGCATGAAGTATATAAAAATATTCAATGTAGATTAGTTGAGGACCACATTAAAAAAATTAAAAGTTCAGGGATCATATTGAACAAATTAAAAATTTATGGGTCAAATTATATATTGAGCTAAAGTTCATGGGCTATTTTTATTAATTTCCCTAAAATAAACTCTGGGAATTCGAGTGCATTTCGACTTGACCAACCCTCGGGAAGTTAATGCGAGTTCTAACGTAGCAAAACCTAGAAGGAAGAAAATTCAAGAAGGGAATTGACCTTAAAAGTCCTTTACATAGACGCGCAAAATGGGCAAAAAGTACGAGGACATTATGGTCAAACGAGGGATGCTGTGGAAATCCTTTTTAAGGTTGTACCCAAACCCAGTGGTGGGATCAGAGAAGAAGACGCGAGAGAATGGAGGCCATTGGCAAAACCTGCTGCCCTTCCTTGGTCCTCATGTACCCCCTCGACAAAGATGCAATCTTTACGATGAAGGAGAGGAAGCACGGGCACGTGCGCGCTGTCGTGGGTTCCAGCAATCCCTTCAAGCTGAGCAGAATCTCGTGTGGAGGAGTATCAGAAGATGGGGTGGAGCCTAGGCAGAAACCCACCACAATGAGGGTGTCAGCTGTTCCCGGAAGCAGGACGGAGGATTATAACACAGCCATGAAGAGGATGATGAGGAGCCCTTATGAATATCACCATGATCTTGGTAAAAATCCGTTGATTCCCCCCCCCTTTTTTTTCTGGTCTGTACGTGTATTTTTCACAAGATATTTATCGATTTAGGTTCTACAGTAGTGTTGCTGATCTCGCAGTTGGGAAAGTTCCTGTTTTTATGTTTCGTTAGTTGTGTCTCAGCACGATGGGTTGGTCAGTTTTGGCTGATTGAGAATGCTAGGACGAAGGGATTCTTTTCCGTCTTTCGTTGACTTTATGGCCTGCATTACTTTTCTGCGCATATTCTAATGAGTAAATATGTTCAGATTCATGAATGTAGTGCATGTTCTGTGATGATCCTTTTGACTTTGTCACGTTGTAGATCACCCCCCCCAACTCTACTCTTGGTTTTGTTTCTTTAGTGTAAACAATTCGTGGGTCTACTTGTTTTCCTTCTAATGGCCGACTGCCTTTTTGCTAAAGTCAGATTATGTGCAGCGACAAACCATCGTCGTTCGGTTAAAGTCCGTTGACAAAAATTGAAATTGTCTCCCTTTGCCTAAAGAACTATCAGTATCAGCAATGGAGCAAAAGGGAATCCTAAAAGCTTTAAGCTTTTTGGTCGGATACCTGAGTTACGTTCATTTTATTATGTGTTTATGCTTGTGAACATCAGTAATTCCTTTCCAGCGACTAGATGCTAAATGTGGCTGGTTGAAGTATTGTGATGATCTAATAGTCAGATCCTGTGTTCAGGCATGAATTACACACTGATAACTGATAATTTGATCGTGGGCTCGCAGCCTCAGAAACCTGAAGATATTGATCATCTTAAACACGAAGAGAATGTGGCTTACATATTAAATTTGCAGCAAGATAGGGACATTGAATACTGGGGAGTTGACTTCCAGGCTATCCTGAGAAGATGTCAAGAACTTGGAATCCAGCATATGAGAAGGCCGGTGAGCGAACATATTTCGCCCTCTTTCTAGAAAATGTTGCTTCAGCTATATTATGTTTAAAGTTTCCACTTTGGAAAATTCAAGCAATGTTATTCCATTTTTGAGATTCAAGAATAGTAAATTCATGTTGTCCACTAACATGGAGATGACATGAAAACACTATGAGATCTCTTTCGCAGTTATTGTAGCCTTAGAAAATTGTCTATGTTTGGTTCTATTAATGAATGAATAGACTGCCTATTTCATAATCACCATTATAATGTGTCTTTTCATTTTTGTTTGGTGCACTGTAGGCAAGAGATTTCGACCCAGATTCGTTGAGAAGTGGATTACCCAAAGCTGTGTCATCTTTAGAGTGGGCAATCTCAGATGGAAAAGGGAGGGTTTATGTGCACTGTACAGCTGGTCTTGGAAGGGCCCCTGCCGTTGCAGTTGCTTATTTGTACTGGTTCTGTGGCATGGATGTGAGTCCTCGCATCGATACTTCTTTCCTCAAAGCACTAATTTACTGCTTTCAGATCGATTCTTTGACAACTGTGGGATTATGGACATGGAAAAAAAAAAACTATCTTGCCATTTAAGCCTATCTGGTATTCAACTTTTTTGCAGAATTTAGTAAGTATAGTGATTTTCTTTAGGTTTTGGTCCTTGAGCTTCCTTCCTTTTACCAATGATGTCATGCTTGTGCATGCAATTTACAATTACCTTCAAGATGCTATTATGTTGAATGGAAATGCATTAAAAAGATAAAGTGGATAAGCTGCTTTTTCTTTTACTGCTGACCTTGTAGGAGGTAAGGCACTTTCATTTCATAAAGTTGGTGACTTGACTGAACTTACTTCTGGTATACATAACATAAACCGCATGATGGGTTTTCTATTTTAGGTTGATTAAATCTCTTAAGCTATTTGCTTAAATTTTTGTAACATCTGAATCTATGATTTGTGGCAATGGAGCAGCTGAACAAGGCTTATGCCTTTCTGACTGCAAAACGACCTTGTGGTCCGAATAAAAGAGCCATACGTGGAGCTACCTATGACCTGGCCAAGAATGATCCGGGGAAGGAGCCTTTTGAGAGTCTTCCAGAATATGCTTTTGAAGGTATAGCTGATTGGGAGAGAAGCTGGATTCAGGACCGTGTACGTTCTCTTCGTGGGACTTGAATGCCCATGTAAGGACTCTCTTTCCTTCTTTCTGTCAATTTGCCAAGGCTCTCTCTTCTCGCTGAGATGGAATTGAATGTCCATATAATAGACAGTTTTAACTATTCTATTCTCTACGTCAGGTTTTTGGTTCACGGGATTTGGTCATTCATATTTGGCAAGATCCTCTTATCAATCATTTAGATTGCTATTAAAGCATGTGTGAAACTGAAGATCTGAGTGATATGTTTGTCTAATCGTTATTTTGTATCCGAAGAGCATCAAATTAGGTATTTACATGGCTTGATTTGTTTGAATTGATTAGGCTTGGCTTCATGCTCTTAAGGTGATCATGCTCTTGAGATCTGAGAAACTATTTAAAGACTCTTTGGGTTCAGTGTGCGCCCTAGTCTTCCTTACTTATAAGTGCTTTTCCATTTTAACTCCTGGCTACATCTGTTCTATAACGCATCCCTGATATTTGGTTGTAGGTGTCCGCTTATTGGATACCTTTGCCTAGACAACTTCTTCCCTATGATACCATCAGAGGTTCGGAGCATGGAACAATTTTATGGAGGGTAGTTGAGGCAGAGAAGAATGGCCTCTGTTGGTTTACTGTTACAGGCACATAAACCTTGGCATCCTTGAGGATTATACAAAACTTGGTTGGAAAAGAATTTGAAACCCATTGTCGTTTAATATAAATGGTTTTTCAATTTTATATGTACACTGAGAACATCGACGCATGCTGTTGATATGATGTCAGGTGCCGGTTCCTTTTTGTAGTACAATGGAGGTCCAACGAACCGTACTCGACGGTGAATAGAAATGGTTTATTTGAGCTCTCATATTTCTAGAGTTTAAGATTGGTACCTGCTAATTCAATCCGAGAGCATGGCTTAGGAATTTAACGCATATTTGATTGGTAACCCATGCAATGGAGGTTTTTGTTTTTAATCCATGCTTGTAATTGGCATCATGTGAGGCAAAATGTTCCGTCTTCTGTGAACAGAACCAGAGGGAAATGTGATTTCAGGAAAGTCAAATTTGGTTCTGTATCTCAATGCTGCCGTGATTTTTAAACCACTAGAGTGAATCCATGGCCTACAACAATATAAACCTGAACTGGCTGTGGTCCCGATTGGAAAAGTAGAAAATGCAAGTGGGATGCATCGAGGAGCACTTGCCAGCTCCGAAGCTCCAGCCATTGAGGATGCAACCTGCAATGGTATTCCACAGTTTAGCTTAGACTTGTCTCAACTTTTAAGCCATTCAACAGATTTAGGGTACTTGTTTTGCTTCGAGAGCAAATCGTTATTTAATGAAACAAGAGCCTACAACAAGAGCCTGAATGAAAGCTTCAGGTAAGGACAGAAGCACTTGCAGGTGCCAACGAAGCATGTACTTCATAGCGAATGGAGTGCAAATTATACAGAAGCAGCACATGCAAGAAACCCACATTAAAGTCATCAAAATCAGATTTCAAAAAGCCCAACAAAGTTCCTTCCAGATTTATGATGTATGTGATTGCTTCGAGAAGCTCAAAAGCTGTGAGAACTTTTCCATTGGCAAAAGCCAAATGCCAATAATTCTGAGCCTGCGGTATAGAAAATATTTAAGGACATTTGATCTCTACTAACACCAAACCATGGTGAATTCTCAGAGAAGAAATTCTGTTGCAATTGCATTATATTTGATAAAAGATCATTCGGATAAGATTAACCACCTGCAACTGTTCCACTGCACACAATGAGGCCGAGCATGTCTGATGCTTCCGTTGAGAAGATAAGCTCGAACATCATGAGATATGATCACCACTATAAAATTCTATTCAAAAGAAGTTAAAAGTGTTCCGCTAAGTGAATGAACTTTCTTATATATGAAAAAATTCCTCATAATATACAGATATGGCTGTGAAGTAAATATGCTCTAGGAAGTAATGGTACTCTTGTGTCGTGCAAGCTGTGCCTGGCGCCGCCCTAGGTGGAATGCTGTGAAAATCCATAGTAAACAAACCTAAGGTAGCCCACGGAGAAAAGTAAGAAGGTATAATTAACGCACAGCAATAAGCATAGCTATTTTGGTTTATAGTAAAAGACTCATCCAACATAAAATCAGTTCTCCACGTACAGGCAAGGCATATAGGGAGACCGTTGATATTTTCCCATTGAGAGAGCCAAAAAGCAACTTGAACATTCCAGCTGCCGTGGCATCACCTAATCTCTGGACAATAACATCTATGCATACCTGCATTTATACATATCAGGAATAAGTCTCCCGTAATTCCCAGCATTTCTTCTTCATCATCATGTCATAGCACTAGCAGTATTCAGATGAAACGGAGTAAGACTCATTCATCATCCCAAAAGCCAAAACCAGTCTGACCACGAATCAATAGTACCATGCACATGACAGAAGTTCTAAATGATTTGACAAAATCATCCTAATCAACTTGCAGTTATGTTTACCCAAAATAAAAAACTTAACGATAGATAAACAACTTTATCAATGAGTTAATATTCATACCTTAGCTTTGTACTTCTCATCCTGCGAGACTACAGTAAACAAAAGTTCTCTTCCAGGCCTTGTAACAACATACGTGACAACCTGAAATTGCAGATACTATATCACCCCTCTTTTGTTTTCATGCTTCTATATTTAAGACTACAAAAAAGTGTGAATTCAGGAGGATGAAATGAGGAATTGCAGATGTAGAAATTACGGTCGGATAAATTCAACATCTCTAGATGATATATAGATAATAAATAAGGCATAGTTTAACACCTTTCGCAAGGTCTCAGAAATTGCAACTGCCACCCAAGTAGGCCAAACTGCAACCACGGCCACATTCAACAAGGCAACCAAAGGAGCAGAACAGATAGCAACAGTAACCCCAGCAACAGCAAGAATGCGACCCTACAATAAATGCAAGTTTGAAACTCCAAATCAAGAATAATGGCATAGATTATTATCAAAATAGATACAAAATAAAGCTTCTCTAGCATTTAAAGGACATCCCTGAGGCTGCAAACTATTTAGAGTGGCAGGAAATGTATATATAATATAATAAAATGGTCCAATATGCAATGTCCCATGAATTAGACAAAACCAACATATTAATAACAAAGATGATCGAATTTGCAACCACGACCGACCACATTTAACAAGGCAACTAAAGGAGCAAAAATAATAGCAACAGTAACCCCAGCAACAGCAAGAATGCAACCACCCTACAATATATGCAAGTTTTAAATGAATAATGACATAGATTAGTATCAAAATAGATACAAAATAAAGCTTCTCTAGAATTTAAAGGACACCCCTAAGGCAGCAAACTATTAGAGTGGTACGGAATGTATATGCAATATAATAAAAAAGGTGATCCAATTTGCAATGTCCCATGAATTAGACAAAAACAAATATTAAATAAAAGAGAACCTCAAATCTTAAATCTCTTTAAGATGAAATCAAGGTGCATCAGAATCACAATACAGAGAAATTTGCATAAGTTTTGACGTACAAATAGCACTTCCATTTAAGTTGGAGAAAAGCTTCAACTCAGACCAGATTAAATGAAGAAGTTAGTTGCTTGGCAATCACATATAGCCAAGGATGCAAGGTCTTATTGAAGGAAAAAAATTGCTTCAGGAGCTTAAAATACCATGGTCTATTTATAAGGGCAAAAATAAGTTCTCCCTTGTTTCAGAAGTTTACATTCTATTTTTAAAAGGAGATTGCTCATAACGACCACTCAAGCAAAACAACAGTGAAAGTAAATGGATGGCTCCATGAATCTGCCCAACATTCAAGCAAAAGAACAGAGAAGCAAAACAATATCCACTAAGCACATCCCTCCAAACAAATTAATAACATCCATGTAAGTGACCACCTAATGTTCATCCATCCAAACTGCAGAAATTTTAAAAATTTAATACCGTCAATGTGAGTTGGCCTGCAAGTATGAAGATGGCAATGAAGCTGTTAATCTGGGCAAACAATTTTCTCCGATCAGTTGAGCTTGAAACAGCCATTGCTATCACAGTAACTTTCTGCAGTTGTAGGCACATGGAAATTCAGTAAAAATCCTCCATGTCTGGAAGAAAAGGCAAATGAATAGACATCCAAAGGAAACCTTGGTTACAAAATGCTCAAAGGAAAACCTTCAGTAGGTATAAATTCTGCAGGCAGTCATAAGACTATTTTAAAAACATTACATTCAAATTTAAAGCCATAAGCTTATCTTACCTGAAAATAGAAGAATGATGAGACAACTGCACTCAGCCAGAGAAATAAAGAGACATGTAATAGATATGTGGAGGATAAAATAAGCCAGAGTCCATCTAAAATTGCACAAAGCTGAGGCTTCACCGCTGAAGTAGCTGATGTGGGAGAAGAAACAGCAGGTTCGGTCTTCCCATCAGAGTCATTTTGTTGATCAGCATCAATTTGTCTAAAAGAAAAGGATTAACAAAGCTTAGCACAAAGTTTGTCTGCCCAACAAGTCAAGAGAAAGGCTGCATAATCATGGTAATCCAACATAAGAAAACTAAGCTCACGATTGCCAGAAAATCAAGCCAAAATGGTTGGGTTTCATTTCAGAAAGTTTGACTCTCGTAGTCTAAGCTCACTATTGCTGGAACATGGGCTTGGGATATGTGACTTGAAACCAAACGAATCATGGTAGGGACAAATCTGAACATCAAGTGGAAATTCACCTATATGTATTCCAACTTGTCTTACCAAAGCTATCTTCCTTTCAAATCTCACATATATCAGAAAGAGACTCATCATCTGAATTTGGCAGACAGAGTAATGATTGACATTTAAGGAGGAAGGTAATAATCCCATACGATGAGACAAGGCCACAATAAGTTCAATGAGAAAGTTAACCCAGCCTCTTAAATTTATTCACGAACCATTCATTAAAGACTCCATGATCCACTTCACAAACTATAAAGGATTTCCAAATGTTACTTGAAGATTAAATTATCTTCAGCACTATGAGGAAATCACAGCTGCTCAATTTCAAACATGTAATCGTTTTGTGCCTACAGTAGTGCCTAGCAATGCTCCACATGCAAGCACAAGGTTTCTAAAAAAGACCGACCCCATGGCAGCAAGCATTCCACATTTAATGTTTTCTGCAGTTCATATGAAAAATGGAAGTACATAAAATCCACCTAACCTGATGGGAGATAACTCTTCAGGAATATGAGATAAATCTTGGTTGATCCCTTTTGACGATTGTGCAGCAAGTTCCAGAAAAAGGGCAGCAAAGAGAAGCAACACTGAAGTCGAAAGAGTCCGATATTCACAACTGAAGGGAGAAAGAGAAATAGGACAAAACTTTAGAGTGTGAAGTAGGGAGATACATACACGGACCCAACCAGGCCATTAGCGTGGCAAACACAGAACCAAACAGCTGGCCTAGCGTAGCACCCGCACCAATGAAACCGAAGAGTCTTGAACCTGACTGGATACAGAATCAAGTGAGAATGATAGAGTTTATACTAGTTACTTAATGACATAACACATGGCAACACACAAACCTCACTGTCCATCACATCAATCACTCTAGCCCAAGTTGATGAAATAGTGATGAGATTAAGCAAAGCAACCTGCAAAGGCAAAATCCGTCGATTAGAATTCCACTTGACTGTCAATGACCAAAATGTCCAAAATGAGCAATAGCTGGTTTGTTTCCGAATGTAGGTACATAAATTGGATATATATCATACCCAAAGGAACAATCCCACTCGAACTGACACGTAAAACCATCCATATTCCTTCCCACCTGCGTGAGATGAAGGAGTGGCGTGATTGATGTCAACGCCTGCCTCCTCATCTGTTGCGGAAGACAAAGCAACAGGCCCCTAGAGAACAAAAACAAAAGGCTAGCCTCAAATCAGATTTAACAAACAGAAGATCGTATCAGAATCTTCTCCCGATGGAAAATACTACCACTCAGAATTCTCTCTCGTACCTTCCATACGTATAGTGAAAACCCGGGCGAGGAAAATTGCCATAGAGTGAAGAATATGACAAGTGTTATGCTGAAGAACCTGTGAATCAAAACCAGAGCCTGAAATTTCAAAAAAGAACCTGATTACAAGACCATATACCTAAGAGCGAAAAAATTCGAACACATTTAAAATAGCTACCTAAAGAAGAATGCCAATCCTAACTAGAAGGAATAGACATGGCGATTAAATGGAACAAGAAAAGAAAAAGAGTCCAAGCCGATCGCCAGAATCGAGTCCAAAAATAGCAATCCCATTTCGTTGATTCGAATCCCTATCTCCACGAAGCTACAAAAGAATCACGACACGCACACGCATGATCTCCCGTAACGACTCTCTCACGTCGTTCATTGCACCATCAAACAGCGCGAACCGGCGCAAATTACCGATGCCAAGCGAAGAGAAGGAAGGATCGCGGGAAGGCTGGTACGGAAGAAGGATATACAACACCTTGCCTTTAGAGAGGTTAGGCGAAGAGAAGATGAGCGTCGAGACAGGGGCGGCGACCAGAGTGAGCAGCAACGATCCGACGAAGAGGCCGGGGAGGTTCGACAGTCCAAGAGAGATCGCGCCGTCGTCGCGCAGCGGGAGCACCATGAAGTAGGCGCTCAGGATCTGCAGCGACATCAATAATCAGCGCGCGCACTCGCAGGCAATGATAACGCGTCGAGCGAAGACGCGCGAGGCGACGGGAAATCGGTCGCCGGCGGTGAGGGAATGGGAGGGACTTACGAAGAAGAAGCAGGAGGAAGCGTGGAGGAGAGAGGAGGTCTCGTGGGGGTGCACCGAGACGAAGTGGGACACGATCGCGTGCGATCGGGGCCGGTTGCTCATTTCTGCTCTGAGATCGCGGCCGTCTCCTCTCTCTCTCTCTCTCTCTCTCTCTCTCTGTCTATCTCTGTGAAGGAGAATCGGGCAGCTTCAAGCCGTTGCCGTCGCCATTGCCGACTGAACTGAAGGTTGACCAGCTCGTTCTCCCTCTCTCTTTCTTCTCTCCTTCAGCTCATTATTATTATTTTTTGGTAAATTCCTTCAGCTCGTTTTTGGTTAGGTTCGAAGTTTCGTTTTGTTTTTGTTCACGTTAAGAAAACGAATAATTTCTCGACCAAAGAAAAGAAAATGGATGATTTGAAAATACTTTTTAGAAAAATGCTCACCCGTATCATTTATTATAGTTAGTTGATTAAAATGTTATCATTGCTGATGACAATTCATATCTAAATAATTTTTATGATCAATGAAAAATATTTTTGGTTTGTATAATTTTGTGTGTGATGTAAACAATAATTTTTTAAATAATTTATTTTGAGGAAACAAACACATTCCTTAATTTCTTAATAATTTTGACGTATTTGACGATTGTCAATACTTAGACAACAACGAAAGATAGTGATAAATAATTATTATTCCTAAAAGATCAATAGCACTTAGGGAAAAAAAAAGGGGATAGTAATATTTTATTTATTAACAGATTTGATTGATCATGATAAATATGTGCCTTAAAATGTTGATTTTGATTATCGAAGCTATATCAATAAACTAGTCTCATCCATCCATTAGATACTAACCGTGATTCCAATTACTTCTCTATCTTTTTTTTCTTTTTTTTTGTATAGTACAGCTCTCTATGGAAAAATTTCGATGTTTTGGATTCGACTAATCAACCGATTAAACCTCAATTCTCATCTTCCAAATGTAATTGGCCCAACAACTAACAATCACATCTATAAACTAACACATACATGATCAGTTAAGGAAATGGAACTGGCTTAGCAGATCAAGTTCCTTCACGAAATTTCGGAGCTATGATCTGGAATTCGTTAAAAATCCAGAGTTTTGGAAATCGCGTGAGCCCAAAAATAAAAACCAGTCCGGTATTATCCCTAACCCATTCCCGGTGGTTCCTAAGCAGGATCATGGCATACCTACTCGAGTTCAAAGGTAAAGAGTTTTTTTCACTACTGCATTTTTTGCAATACATGTGCCGAAAGCGTAGAGGAAATTGGTAAAGCATAGCATCGATGCATTCAGCCCCAAATTGCACTCAGAAGATGTATAGACCCAACAAGTTGTCTCGGTTATAATAAGTCCGCAAAAAGCCGGCTCAATGATTTCGACAGCAAAGAGTTATGTACAGGTGATGCCAATTCAGCAGAAAGTTTGCAGCTTGGAAAGCTGCACTTGCACTTGATATATACTTTGTCAGCAATTTTTGCAAAAGCGGTGGTTTGCACACTTCATGCTAACCTCTCCCACCGCAGCCTCTCGAGTTCCTTGACCATTTGCCAATGTTCCAATGACAGGGAGGTTTCACCGAAACTCAACGACATCAGACGGCCCATTGTCAACAATCTGCAGGGCCGGAAAAGGATGGCATGTCAATCAGATGTAGCACTTGAAATGTAATGGTCACCTGAACTAAAAATAGCAGTTCATCCAACTTTCACCTGCTAAGGTCCTGGCTGCTTAGGTTTCGATTGGCTTGCCTTGCTGCAACCAGATCATTCTCCACCACCTGTGCATATAAACACTCATTATCTCATGACATAAAAATTCGAGTGAATCCCTCCGAAGAAAGAGAAAATAATCTTAATGTGTTGTGTGAAGAATCTTGCATGAGAATTTCTGCCCATCAGACATGTTTTACTGGCAAGAAAGATGCTCAGAACAGCAGTGGCCTTGAATCGACCTCACTGTTGTTAAAAACCACTAGTAACTTTAGAACCCAAGGAAACTGCACATAGAACTCATCCAGGAAATATGCAGCAGGTAACAGTTCTAAAACCATTAGACCAATCACGATGCATAACCTAGCCATGATAATTTCCATTGCTATACTTGCCATATGGTTCTCCAAAAGCAAACAAATAATCAAGTCAAGATGCCGGCTTTATATATGGTGTTGGTGCTGAATGAAAAATCAAATCGATCTAATGAATTACATCCCCGCCTATATGCCAATGGGAAAAAGATTGCCGATGATTGAGTCAATCAAAATCATACCTTCTGCATGTCTGAGTCAATCGAATGTGACAGTGATCTGACAGTAGCCAAGTACCATCGCCAAGCTTCTAGTGTTTCTGCAGCCACCGCTTCACCGGAAGCTACCGAGGAAGGCCGAAAAGGAATAACCAAATCAGCTGGCAAAATAGTTGATTTACCCTCAGAAAGGACAAGTAATTGAAAATCAGCTGCCATCTCCATCTTGTAGTACTTAAAATCATACTCCACCTAAAAACCAACACATTCAGATCATCGGTAAGTCTTTACACACAATGGCACTATGCGCTCTTGACAAACAAGTATGAAAAGATCATGTGTTCTGCTGTAGAGTACTTTCTCAATGCCAAATGCATATCCCGTTGCTCTGAAAAATGATGTGCGCAAGACAAAACTACAAGAGCAGGAAGATAGTTGAAGACAAAAATCACCTTTTGATACTCGCTTAAATATTTTAACAACCTAGCATTTTCAACACCCACAGAATTGAGAGTTCCTGCTTCCAACTGGGTCTCATCAATTGTCAAATGTGTGCCCTCAGGTAGCTGCATCAACCCAGACACCAATCTGCAGTATTAACCATGTCAACAGTAAAAACTGATTCCCAAGATCAATGGTTATTAACCATGAGAACTCATGAGCTACACAGTAGCCATCTTATACCTATTTCTTTCATAATCCTTTTTGGGTGCAAGTGAAGCAGCATTAAGGTAATCCACTGTTAGGGGAACAATATGTGAGAAAGGTAGGAGATCCTTGATTGCCAGGGTAAGTTGATTGCCGAAGATTGATACACTTTCTTTGTTAAAGCAAGTGAGATTGAAAGAGAGCTTTCCAACTGCAAAATTGTCAATCCGAGCATGTACCTGCTTTTGGAGAATCTAGTTATTACCTTTTCCATATCGAACTTGAGAAAGGAAAAAAGAAGCTAAAGATCGAGCATCAGACTACAACAAAGAGAGAAATACTTCAACACGGAAGACAAATTCACAAAGTTGGCAAAGAAATGAATACACACCCTGGATAGAAGATGCAACAATACCAAATGAGCTGCCAGACCATCATTGCCAAGAACGGCTGTAAGATGTGACAGGAGAGTTTGCCTCACCTCTTTGACCAAATGGGGCTTCAGCTGCAGCATTCAGCATAAATCAACAGTTGAGCAAAAGCAAAATGAAAAAGCTTGGACATAGAGATTAAGATATTCAAGTTTACCTCCAAAGGAGTGCTCTGAAGAAAGTCATGAGCTGCGAGCTTTCTGTGAATGAGACAATGGAGACGTGGTACCTGAACCAAGACAAGGCATGTCACAGTACTTCCTTTTATTTTTACTCATTCTAAATGATAAGTACAACGAAATTGTTTGGTTCAATTTACTAGCACATTCGACAAAGTTCAAAAGGACAACACAGGATATTCTGGAGCGATACAGTTGAAGCATCTGATTTGGCTCATTCGGCTGATGGCATTGTTTTAATAGACCTAGGTTTATTCAATCATAACATTTCCACTAAATGAACTGCTGGATGCTATGCAAGGATGCAGACATGTAGAAGAGGTAAAGATTTTGATGCATTGAGTGAGGATGAATTGTGAATTGGTATTCAATACCTTATTTAGGGGCAAAGAAGCCAACATATCTTCAGAAAAGCCATCCAAGAACTCATCATTATCCACTTGGTATTCGGAATCAAAAGTTAGCACTCCAATGAACTCGAACACGTCATTTAGCTTCAATTCGGAGTCTGAAGAATCATATACCTGTATAACCAATATTTTATAGGATTTAATCAGAATGAGGAGAAAATAGAAGACTTCACCAAGTCAAGGATTTGCATTGGTAAGGTTAATGACCAGTTTAGAACCATAAATGTAATATTTACTCACCTTAATAAGACAAGAAAGTGAATCTCCCTCATCTCTGGGCATGGTACAACTGCCAAAACCAGTGCTCCCAGCCACAGATTCCAGCAACTGTAAGTTCTGAGAAGGGTGTCCATCCTCCCTCTATCAATTCGGAAAATATTCAACCATTAAACTAC
The DNA here is from genome assembly GCF_016545825.1 of Eucalyptus grandis. NCBI lineage: Eukaryota > Viridiplantae > Streptophyta > Magnoliopsida > Myrtales > Myrtaceae > Eucalyptus > Eucalyptus grandis. The sequence goes on along the minus strand of NC_052621.1, from coordinate 1,944,121 downwards.
TCTTCTCTACAGATTAATTTGCTGCTGAAGTTCACTGAGCTGGGGAGAAACATGTACCAACAAACCATATGAACCCTACAACTGACCCGTTTTTGCTTAGATGATAAATATTTTATTCTTCTCATCATAAACCAGATATCAACTCAAACTTAAGTCATGAAACTAGTAAACTAAGTAATGTTGCTGTTGATTACTTTATTTAACAGAAATGAAGCCACGCTTCCTTGCAGACTAATAAATTAAAATAAACAGATCATGAATCAGACAAATAGCGAATGCTTACCAATTTTTTGACACCAGAAGATCTTTGAATGCCATCTTCTGAGGTCTGTTAATGCAGAACACATCAGTCGTATGAAAATAAAAACTACAAGATGAGAAAAAGAAAAGCAGGGAAGCGGCTAATTCTACCTCTACATCCATTTGATCAATATCTTCTTTATCTGCTCTCCTGCGCTTTTCCCCGTGTGGGGATGTCTGTTCCACAGGTCTTGCAACAACAGTTCCTGAGGAAGTGTCAGCCCAGGGATTCAATCCTGGAACCTTAAGGCACAAAGAAAGAGGAGAAAAATCAGTTTAACAACAAAAGAACTTGACTCTTAACTCTTTCTCAAAGCAAAAGAACCAAATGTTGGATGAACTAGCTTGCTCATTGTCATTCTCTAACGATAAGATGTTTTTCAGAAGATATAAATGAAATAATTGGTCGAAAGCAGCCAAAACCACAGGGAAACAACAGCTCCGGGAAAGGCAAGGAAGAAGAGACAAATTTTGGGATGTTTCTAATGAAACCCACCTGGATGCAGTAGAGTAAGTGGCGTTCCCAGATATGCATGTCAGGTGAAGAACCCATAGGGAACTGAGAAACATCCCTATATTTATTTGTTCTCCATGATGAGCCATCCTGGGCAGAGTGCAACGCATTACGTTAGTCGCATCGTATCACGTATGCAAAGTATGCAGCAATCACATCCTCACAAGGGCCAGCATATATATATATACCTTGTAAACACCAGCATAGAATTCATTCCCCAACATGTCTTGTATCATACCACGAAAGCGCACGAGCGTGTTGGGCTGAACATGTCCGATATTTTTAGCATTAAGGACCGGAACCTACAGCGGAACAAACCAATCGGATCAAAACAATTAACCCCAAAACAACTTAAGTTCATCATCAGCTAAAATAAGATTTTTGAGTCCTGCCTCATGCAATTGGGTGCTCCAGATCGTCTTCCACTATATTAACATTCGTACTACGTTCAACAGGCCATCGTTATCGAGTATGTAAAACATTAAGCTTTCGATTGATTGCTGATCGACCAATTCAGCATATGTCAAGAAGCTAAGAGTTAGGGGCCAGAACCTAGAAATTTTCACAATCACAGGGGAAGGGCAAGCAACTCCTTTGACGCTTTCGAGAATCTCCTCAAGTCAGATCAAGCCCAAAACGAGGTCAAGCAGAGAAATCGCATGCGATTCCGAACGCCGCGAGGCAAATCGGAGCTAGACACAAAGACCTGGAAGGCGCGTTATGGGGGCGATCGGGAAATGACGACGCCTGCGTCCTTACCTGCGAGAGAGCGCCCTGGTCGAAGAGCACGTCGCGGAAGAGATCGCCGGCGCCCCAGTCCTTGCCGTTGAGCGCCGCCGGATCGGCGCCGGCAGCCACCGCCTTCTCGAAGGTGAACCGGACGGCCCCCAGCGGGTTCGCCAGGCAATCGTACGGCAGCCCCACCATCTCTCTCTCTCTCTCTCTCTGTGTGGATGACTCTCTGAGTGAGTGAGTGCGTGCGAGCGAGCGAGCGAACGAGCGACGCCGATTTCCGAGGCGGCGCGGCGGAAATAAAGGCGCGGTTTTCCCGCCAAATCGTGGGGGGAGCTTCAGTTCCCGCCATTTTCGGCCCCCAACGAGGCCCATCTCACGGCCCGGCGTACATAGGCCCGATCCCATTAACATGGGCCTCCATTCTCGGCCCATTTCCGGGATCTTTGATTTGGTGTTGCTCCCTCCGGACGGCGGCGTGTGCTAGACCTGATCGACGAACGGGCATGTGCGGATTTGAAGCTACGCATTGTGCAAACTTTAGGCTTTTGTTTAGTCGGGCCGACGGTCGGTTCGAAGGATCATACCCCCGAGCTTGCGGATAGGCAAGCCTAGTCGTTTTGCACCCGGCACTTTACAAGGAAGTTACTTGTCCAAGCCCACCCAAATCAATTTCTACTATTCACGACAGTCAGGTCACGAAGGGTGTGAATTGCTTCTTCTTCCTTTTTTTCCGCAAGCGGAACCAAATGAGGGACTGCCCATCTAAGCGTCAGAGCCATGATCATGTCTATCCATGTAATTAGTTGCTCTTCCTGGGCATGACGTGACCCTAAGTTTCGTCGTGAAACAAAGGATCAGAACTCACGGTTTAGTCATCCTTATAGAAACAACACGGTTCGAGGTACTAAAGGAAGTGACATTTCATCCAGAGTTGGAAGAGTAAAACAACCTGTATCCACTCAAAAGGGATAGCCCATCTCTAACAGCAACTGCATGACTTGATAGGAGCAACGTTGTGGGTAAAACACCAGAACAGAACATAACATTTATATAGACTTGTGCACCAATTGGTCTACCAAGCTATGTATGACATATGACTAGAGAGAAGGAGATAAGAAGCAGCTCCTAAATTCTGTTCTGTCATCTGGAGAAGAGCCTGGTGAAGAAGTTGCCTGACGACTTGGAGTTCTCCACGCAAGCGACATGCACGTATCTCCCAAGCTTGTCCACCTGCCTTGGCTCCCCCTTGGTGTCCTTCTTGCATATCTTGCAGGTCTTGTCCACCCATCCCTCCTCCACATATTGCCCGTCCACTAATCCCCACAGATGCAAAACAAAACAGGTTTGAGGTTCAGGGAACGATGTTCCGGCGGCCGGAAAAACACGCAGAAACCGATACAGTCTCGACAAGACAAGGGTTGAATGTTCACCTTCGATGTACGATTTGAAGAAGTCCTTGTATGTCCCTCCGATCTTCCTTCTGAGAGCCCCATACTGCGCAAATGCATCAAATCGCCCGTTAGCAATAACAGGATAAACTTCTCAAGGCAGAATGTCGGCGAGAGCGCTGCGGAACTTGCTGAACTACTAAAGATTGAATTTTTACACATTATCAATGCACGTGTTTGCATACGCTGAAAACAGAGAATGAAAGATTGGAACTTGTTTAGAGTCGAATTGGACCTGCTCTCTGGACATCCTCTCACCGGACCGAGTGGCCTCTCTGGCGTCTTCAAGGAGGTCGGCATCTTCCGGTGACCTCACTTGGGAGAAGTCGAGAGCATCGGTCACGCTCCCGAACAGAGACTGCTTGCTCTGCTTCTTCTCCTTGCCCTCTTCCTTCTTTCCCTTCTCCGATTGAGCCGACACCCTAAACTTATACTTAACAAACTTACTAACCCTCACACCTCCTGCGACATGCGGAAGATAGCTCACGGTGTTGTGCGAAGATGGCAACGGAAGAGCTCTCAGTCCCATGCTTTTTTTCCCCCTTTTTTTCTCTGGCTACCCTGAATAGCTACACGCCTCTCTCTCCACATTTCTCTGCTCCGGTCTTTTATATGTTGCTCGCCATGAGTTCGTGTGTGTGTTGTTTCAAGTTCGAGCGGGGAATCACTGGACAGGAGAACAGGGGATTTCCATGGCTCCTGACGAACTACGTGGATCTCTGTCACGCTTTGGAAAAACCAAAACTAACTCGAGAGTTTTTTTTTTTTTAGCGATAACTCGAGAGTTAGAAAGCAGAGGATTTTGCCGTTTTTTGGGAGCCGCAAGTCCAGCGTGTGGAAATATCTTTTGGACCAGAAATGGGTGGCCCATAATTGCTTGAGAAGATCAGTCACGTTTTCAGGGATTTTTATTTAAATTTATTTAAATTTTGGTAACCTTGGATGACCAGATTATGGAATTCAATGTCATGCACTAATGTCAAATAGATAACGCCATGAAGCGCATGCCAAGAGCAGGTCATGTCCAAATTGTTCTGACCCTAAAAACCATATGAAATATGTCATGCGATTCTCCAAACGTTCCAACCTAATCAAATCTATAAGATCCTACATCAGAGAGGGAGAGAGAGGCTTCCCAATTCCTACTTACAATTACTGCACAAATTTTTCTCTCTGAACATTCCATCTGAACCTTCTGTCAATGGAAGTGACAACAGTTTTGCAGAGATGATCCATACGCTCGTCCCGTCTTCCTCTGTATTAGAATAAAGAGACTAAAAACTACACCATACCAGCTTGGAGTGGTTTTTACACTACATAAACCATGCCAACCTCCAGAAGGGACGCCGGAGGCACTTTTAGCACCACGTCCGTTCCTCTACAGTTGCTCCTGAGGAAGTTGTACCCGATGTTGATGGCCAGCCTCTTCAGGATCGACGATCCTGGCTTCGCCCGGACGTGGGAGTGCCCGAGTATGAATGCCGTCCCGGCCTCTTGAGCCTCTGCCAAGTCCCGTAGCTCTCCCTGCATGGGTGAATCGTGTTCCATCTCTGGTCGGGCAATGTTTTCCGACGCGTTGTCATTGTCGACTGCAAACCTCACTCTTCTTTGCCTGACATTGATGGGCTCCATTTGGACTTCATCAGCTACTCCACCGCTCCCTGTGCTCGGAAACCCAACAGACACGCTTGCTGGTTCCAGGGTCCCATCAAACTCATAATTTGGCGCGCTGGAGAGAGCTGCTGCCATTCCGATCACTGTCAATCTGCACTCGCTCGACGAAGCATTTGAGTGAAGCCCGTCATCCTCACCCCACGAGTTAGTACGCTCGCCGGCGTGATTCCAATCATAGCAGATGAATTCCGTCAGCCGGTCAACGAGCTCGGACTCAAAGGAATCCACGTCCTGGTGGACATCGCGATATCCATACCGAACGATGCACCTGTAAGACCCATGAGCTACAGGGCCCACACGGCCAACTAGATAGCGTTCGGCTGGGGGCACATGCGGGACAGGGACTGATTTTATGCAGACAAATACAAGGATGCGGTGGAATGCAGGGAGATTGGTGACAAATCGGGAGAAGTTAGCTGGGATTCCAGAAGTGAGATCAGTGAAGACAACTCCGATGCCCGGGACTCGAGCAATTCCCAAACTCGGACCCAACGCTAAGAGCCATTCCAAAGAGACTTTGTTGTGGACGTCATATTCATACTTCTTGACAGTGGCATAATGCCAGACTAACATGATGGTCATCAGGAAAAGGGCTAGAAGAATGGGAAGCCAAGCACCTTCGGTGAATTTGGTGAGTGATGCTGAGAAGTAGAGTAATTCGATTGAGCCGAAAAACAGTAAGAAGGACAGAGCAACGATTGGAGGTTTGTGCCAGCAAAGGATGATGACCAAAGAAGTGAGGCATGTGGTCACTAACATCACCGCCATAACTGCCAGGCCTGCAAAAGGTTGAAACAAGTTTGATATTACAAACTCAATCAACAGATAAGCATCAATTCAGACAGTGAGACAACTGGAAGTAAAAGATGAGTTGTACTATATGGATCTTAGTCTTACAAACATATTGAAGGCATAGTTTACCTGAGGCATTTCCCATGTGTTTTATGTCTCTAAAGCCGATGGTCACAGCGATGCAGAGAATCATGAGAATCCAATTGATCTCTGGAATGTAGATCTGCCCATGAATCTTAGCTGATGTATGAACCACCTTAACTCTTGGGAAGCAACTGAGTGATTGACTCTGGTTTATGATGGAGAATGTTCCACTGATGATGGCTTGGCTTCCAACAACAGAAGCAAGAATAGCAACTATAAGTACTGGCCATCTGACACTTCCTGCACTCAAATATTTCAGTCAGCTATAGCTATTGCAAATAGACATTCATCGGTCCCACATGGGGACCGAATTGCCGATCTAGATTTGTCCAGGATCAAGGAAACTTTACCAGGAACTGCAATATAGAAGCTAATTTGGTTGCTGTTATGGTGATGCTTCGACAGGAAAGCAGCTTGGCCCATATAGGCCAATATGAGAGCTGGATAAACTAGAAATGTGAAAGCAATCTGCAAATGACATACAAAATGCTACCATTAACCAAAAGTTGGTGCTTTTCAATGAAAAGGTTAATAACTCTAGCACCCTAGTTCACCAAAAAATCTAAGGCAATGTAAGACCTGAATTGCTGTGTAGGAGAAGTGTCCAAGATCAGCGAACATTGCCTCTGAACCTGCAGAAAGGATAAATGACTAATTAGAATCTGTTTCTACTAAACCTATGGAATTTCCCTAAACACTCACTAGACGACCGAGTCTTTGACAATGATGGATCTTTGTCTTTGTTCATGACTGGTAATAAGAAATAATCAGAAAAATAAGGACTAACAGAAACAGACTGCATCTTGATTGAAAACCCCTGCCACACAACTACTACTGAAAAACTTGAGAAGGATCTTTGCAACAAGCCTCTAGATCTTACCTGTTATGCACAGTAAGATGCCTCCCAAAGACATCCATCCACCCATTCTCGTCTTCCTCAAGAAACTGAACATGTAATAAGGTGAAAGTGCCTTGTAGACTTCTGGGTTCCACTTGAAAATGTTATACAAGCCGAGGGCACTGATGCAAAGTAGCCAAATCAAAACAATTGGCGCAAAGAAGAATCCAATTCGATGCGTCCCATAATGTTGCAGCGCAAATAGGCACAGAAGTATGACGCAAGTGATTGGGATCACTGCATCTGCAAAAAGGAGAATTTCATTATAGGCGATGTGAGTAAAATTGTAATTTTTTCTTTATGGTTACTTCAAAGTAGCCATATGAGAATGCCAAATTCCCACTCCTTCCACATTGTAGCCGTTCAAAATGAGGCAGTGGGCATTTCACCCACCCTCTCTCACCCCAAGCGCGGGGGGCTACTATACCACCCTACCCGGCGGTAGCCAGAGCAAGTTCCGACGTGGAGGCTACCTTCCCCACCGAGAGGCCACCTAATCCCCTGTCTATCTTTGTCTTCCCGATAGAGAGGGAATACGGAGGACAGTATAGGGACTCCCACCCCAGGGCGGTTATCCCGCCTGTTTCCTCCATAAGCCTTTTAAGGACTTGCCCAGGTCCAAAGCCTTTCACCCATTTGGTTACCTCATATATTTTTCTTGGGTGGGTAACACCCCAATACCTCCCTTAGTTTAAGGTCGCGGAGGCCCGGCATAGGCACCGCGACCCTGCCCGGATCAGCTGCAAGCCCTCCCTTAGGGCTTGCCCGTCATTTCCGAGGGAGCAGTTTAACGAGCTGCTCAGCTCGTCTCCTTCCACATTGTAGCCGTTCAAAATGAGGCAGAACAAAATAAAGCTCGAAATATTTTGGTCTGCATATATTACGCCAGAAATTCCTGTTAAATCGAAATGGTGGATCGAAGAAGCACAGGTTGAGATACACAATCATACTACTGTTTAAGACTTTGGGCGAAAACTTACATTCGTGATGTGCCTTAGACATGGAAAACTCAAGGCCAGAAACAGCGGAGAAAACTACATTAAGCCACAATAAAGCAATTAGTCAGAGACCAGAGAGATTGAAGCTGCCATCTTCCATATATTCAACAATTTTCAACTGGGGAATGAAAAAACATACCAGAAATTGCAGGAGTGAGCACTCCATCTCCAATTACCATGCAAGTTCCCAAAAGGACCAGTATCAACAAAGCAGTGTGTAAGGCCTTGTGCTTCTCAAGCAACGATTTCATCTTCAAGCTGTTTCTGGTCTCGGGATGGTGCTCCAATTTATAGGTAGAGACCGCTTCATCGGCAGCCTGCCGGTTCGGCAGAAGGCTCACTCTCACATGCCGGCATATCAATGAATAGAGGGCAAATGTTCCACCTTCAACGTCATGAGCCAAAAGTTTATAATTTAGCGAGAAAAAGGTGAATATGAACAAGCATCACTTAGCTGTTTTGCACTTACCTTCCCCATTATCGTCTGCCCGAAGAACAATAAAGACATACTTGAAAAGGGGAAGCAAAGTGAGGGTCCAGAAAACAAAAGAGAGAACGCCGTATATCTCTTCATTGGTATCTGAATGTTGAATATCTTCAGCAAATGCGCTTTTATAGACATAGAGAGGAGATATGCTCAAGTCTCCGTACACCACACCGAGGCTTTGATAAGCTAGAATCCAAATTGTCTTCCAAGACTCTTTCTGAAAAGCCAATAGCAGGCAACCCGAAAACAAATCAGCATCTCTCTAGAAGAATAGTCATCTGTATAACTCCACAAGCTGAAACAAGCTTGAAATCGCACGAGAATTTGAAGCAAATATTAATGTAAATTGGAGATGAGAGAAATGCACCAACCTTTGAAGAGCCCCAGCACTTGCCACAATCAAGATCCATCACTCTCAGATGTCCCCACCTTCCTTATGAGTTTCTGCTGGTGAAGAAACGAAGCTGTCAAATCCGCATTAAAAAAGCAGAATTTCTCAGCAAGCAAGATTGGAACTTTGCAACTCAAGAGATAACTGAAGCATCAGACGAAAAGTCGTGAGGACATTTTGGGCTCACGTTCACCACAGAAGAAAGAAAGAAACGGATGAAGGCAAAGTAAAAGCAGGGCACATTCACTCTCTCAAGCGTCACATCCCCATAAATCATTTCAGAAAGCAGGCCATGGTTTTATCTTCAGAACCCAGAAGCAGAGCAACCCCACGATTTTGGCTGGAGCACTTGAGAAACCGCGATATAAAATCATTCGACTGAAGTCTCCATAGATGTAAGAGGGCCCTCCTTTAACTACTGCGAAGGACTTCATAATGACAAATTTTCGGTACATGGCTTTTCATTTTCTGTTTTCTTTTCTTCCCGTTACCCTTTTCTTCTTGCATAAGAGCAGAACCTGTTCCTTCACCGTTCGGCTGCCGTCTCACCGGGCAAGAATTCCAACACGAAATGACCCAGCCATCAAGAAAATAGCCCGAAGGCGTCACTACCGTACAAAAGATTCGATTTTGTCAGTGTCTTATTACAGTTCTCTTCGCTTCTTCAATATTCAAGAATGTTTCAAGTGATGGGGAGGAAATCGAAACGGCACAAACATGTGTCCAACGATCGGTTACATTAGAATGAAGAAAATAACTGCCCAACTAGTGCAGCGCCCACGAAAATCAAGCTGGTTTTGAGGGACATCCCACCCACTTCTTTCCTTCTCTCACTCCATAAAAATGATAGCGATGGTTACGCTTACGTTTTCTCTGACATGTTCAAAATCAAATGTCCAGTCTTCTCATGCAAAGAAAGCCACCGTCACCTAAAATCCCACCAACCCCTCCCTGGAATCCTTCTTTTGTTTGCCCGACCTCGAGCTTTAACTAATTCGAGGGAGAGAAAGAAGAAAAGAGAAAAAAATCTAACCCAACCGTCGTGGTATCTTTGACACTCATCACCTACTCAGCATTATTCATGTAGGTTATTCATGTTGGTTGCAAGACGCCAAAGAGACATAAACTTTCTTACCAAGAATGACAAAAGGAAAGAAAACAATATATATGTTCATCGGTTCAAGGTAATGCCATATCAAAACTATTAAGAACAGTTTAATATACCAACTGGTCTATCTAGACAGGTATCACGTGTTCATTAAAAGCTAATTTTGAAGCCAGTATCCGATCTTCCAAATTGGAAAGTACACTAGAGAAAAGTGGACTCCCAAAATTATATTTTGCCAAGAAGTGTGCACTACCTTAAAGCAAAGAAGGATAGGATGAATGACACAGCGGATATACACGCAAAAAAAAAGAAAAAAAAGAAGAAGACGACTGTTGAATCTTGTGGGCAGAAACATGTGAACCTCACACGGCAGTTTCATATGGGAACGAGGCCTGAACATGCTGGTTTCTTTTAACATTATATTCCCCTTTCCAAAAGGCACTCAGGCACACCAGCCTTTTTCTCCAGCCACTATTGCTTTTATCTTCCTTTTTTGCCTATTTTTCTAAAACCGTAGTGCCTGACGAACAACCCTCGTGGCCCACTTCTGTCCTTTTTTTCCGAGATTGAGCCAAACACCCTTTTTCCCGCTGCATCATGGTCCATCATATTGACTTGAGCTTAAGGCTAAGAGGGGATATCTTCAATGCGGGTAAAGCAATGGTCCCTTCCCATCCAAACTTTTCCAGAAATCATTTCTGTAGTGATGGGCATTTCATTGAGATATCAACATAGAGGGGCACAATGTCGTCGATGGTGGTTGTTTATCGGTACGGGTCAGATGTTCTTAAATACCAAACCACGAGTTTAAACTGCAATAGCGGGTGTATCTCGCCCGGGTGAGTGTGTTTACTGGGGTGAACCCCTCGGGATAATGCTTAGAGAAGCATCCAAGATCGAGTACCGACGTGAAGACACATGTTTCTTGGGTTGCTAATCTGGTTCATCGAAGGTGGGGGAAACGAATGAAAAGTAAAGCATGAAAAGACAAAAAGGAGACAAGGGACTGTATAGAGTAGGACTGTAGTAATTTTGGAGAGTGGTACGTGGGTGCTCGAGACAATGGGGTGGCGGTGATCTCGGCCCGACACTTTCGAGGTTAAATTAATCGACCCCGTACACTGTTAGAAAGCGATAGCAACCACCGACAATGGCGGATGTCCGTCCCTGAGATAAGAGAGACTAAAATATCTTGAGAAAGGAGGTTGGGGAAGCTCGAGATGGCGATTCCTTTGAGGAGGGTTTTCAAAGAGAACTTTTCTTTTGCGTATTATATAGAAACCTAGTACTAGAGAATCTGGAGAGAATGAAACATGCATAAAGAGAAATGGGTAGATAGATAGAAGAGATCTTGACAAATTTGAGGCATTTTGTTTAGTTTTCCGATTAGGACGGCAGCAGCACTTGAGCAGCGAAAGTGAGAGCGCGATCTTGCCCCCGAAATCGACCACTCAGATCAACTCGATCATAAGTACGAAAGATTTCATGTGATGTGCATATACTTATTAAGGGTATTACCATATCATGTCGGTTTTATATGACTTCGTAATGATTCCTTAGGGTTTCGTTCAATATGCTCATATATTCATGTTAATGCCATTTAAAAGAATCGTAAACTTGTAGTCACGATAATGAGGTTGGCTTAGGTCGTATTCTAACAAGAACACTAAATAAAGGAAATGGAATGACTATTTCTCTTGTTTGGCTTGAATGTTGGTTCTTTGAAACGGGATATCTTAGGGCTTGTTTAGTAACCATTTTATTCTTTGAAATAATATTTTGTCAAAAATAATTTATTTTGGTTTTGTTCCCTAAACGGTTTTTTAAGCATTCGAAAATATTTGGTAAGTGTACAATTTTTTTTTTTTGTAACTTTGAATTTCTTTTAATTTTAAAATAATTTTATTACATTTTTCTTTTTCTTTCTTTTTTTCTTCTTCTTTTTCCTCTAGGCGGTCGTCGGCCTCGGGGAGCCTTGCCGTGGCTAGGTGAGGCTTCGGTGAGATCACCAGCTCTTGTCGGCTAGCCGCCATTCATCACCGAGGCCAACGATCGACTAAAGGAAGAAGAAGAAAAGGAAAAGTAAAAAAAATTAATTGATTCTTGAATTGTTCTCGGGAACAAATAAGTAATTTTTTTTTAATTTCTTAATTTTGTTCCAAATCTATTCCGGTGAATAAATTTGTTCCGGAAATAAAATAAAATAAAATTAATTAATGTTACCAAACAGATTTATATTATTTCTTTTTTCAAGGAACAAAAAAATAAAAATAGTCACTATTTGGCCAGTTACCAAACAAAAGCAATTCTTCTAAGTATGACAATTATCTTTGGACCATAATTTAAGTGGTCGAGCTTTGAGATATTAATGTCCTTAAATTTGTAAGTATGTATATGTAACAATCGTGAGTCTCATTTCCTTGTACATTTGCCAAACCGACAATTCAAGCTGATTTCATCTTTTTTCCTTTTTCTTCTAAGTCTTAGGCTAATTTGGTAGTTTGGAGTATTATCCTATTTGGTGTTTGGCAACATCTTCCAACCCGGATAAAATGCCAAATAAAAAATCCAACGTAGAGTGGGATAAACCTGAATTGGATAAAAAAAATTATAAATAAAAGGAAAAATATCACAAAAAACCTCAAACTATTCTCACAATGACACATTTACCTGAAGCTTTTTTTGTGACATAAAAAAAAATCTTAAATTATGTCAACTGTGACAAAAGGTATTGGGTTTTTGTTACGCACTCCCAACAAGTCTAGTATCATAGTCCAAGTTATTTACAAGTTTGGACCTTACAGTCACTCGAAAAGGGGAGATTGATGGGGTTTATCCTACATCGATTGTGAAAGAGGCAGGTGGTCAATTTATAAGTGTGAGGAAAAGCCTCATCCCTTAAACTGATTTTTGGGGTGAGAGAGGTCCAAGACCACTAAACAAATTCTTAAGCTCTTTGCAAATGTCTCTCTACTCTCCAATTGATCCACCGAAAAATCATTCTCAACTCGCTTGTGTTCACATCAAACGATTGCAATTCCAAGTCTTCATGCAATTCGATTCCCCGAAATAGAGAATCAATTGAAACGGACCTTCTCACTGGCCCCTCCTCCTCCACCGGACCCAATTGACTGTATCGTCAACTTCCTTTGCCAATTTGTCTGTCATCTGCTCCTCCGTCATTGCTGTTTTCGCTACCACCAATGACAGCGGCCACCGCGCGACTGTCATTGCCATCGAGACGCTAAGAGACACAATTGGGAGAAGGGAGGGGGAGAGGGAACGGGCCGATAATCGACGCACAACAAAGGGGGCAATTGGTGTCCGGGAGGACGTGGCTAGATTTAAAATCGTCGATGCGGGATGTTGTAGGCGAAAGCTGGTACGGCGGAGTGAGCGGCGGCAGGGAGAAGCCTACACACAAGCCGGTGTTAGCGAAATGGTGAAGCATGGAAGAGTGGAAGAGTGGAGGTACAATGAACGAGAGAAGAGGATATTCGGAGGATTTTCAGAAATTCTCAAAATCATGTTTTAAGTTGCACCAAACATCGTATCTTAATCTAAATCGACGCCTAAATGTTGCTTTAGGGTGTACTAATCGATTAGCCTACTAATTAATTACTAATGAAACTTCTCATTGGCCATCGGCAACGTGAGCTGTAACATCTATAAATAGACTTGCTCTTCATTTCTCCTTAGGTTTGATTATTATGTGGCTTGGCTATGAGACGTCCTTCTCGCTTCAGAAAAGCTTCGACTCAGTTAACGAATTTGGACGCGTTACACGATTCGAGAAGGTGCTCCATTAAGGCCTTATCTAATTAACCCTCTTAAATTTAGAAAGCTTCGTGTAGCTAGTGATCTATGTGAACGCATCATCTTATGGCAAAAGTTGGCCGCCGAACAAGTTTGGCGGGCCATCACATGACAAGTTTACGCAAGAGGGTTATGTGTCCAGCATGCACGCGCCGCCCCTATCAACTGTAATTAGAGGCTTCTTCTAATTTTCACGAAGGGTGACATCGCATGACATATTAGACATAACGAGAAGTAATTTGTCCATCTAATTTGATGATATGTCCCGACTAAGGATGTATTGATCGATCACTAGGGTTTTGACACAACCTCGTAATTATCCCAGCTCATTCCCTTTGACAAATCCTACAACTCGAAAGCCGCCTATCTAGTCCTCATTTAATCCATGTTCGCGATGCATCAACCGGCCGATGCGAACAAACGCAATCAATTTCGATGGCGATGGCAAGTATTGTCTATTCGATATGTTTAGCTAGGTTAGCGATCAAAATCATGAACATACTCGGGGCAGTAGATCTTCATAAAATTGACAATATGAATGTCCTTCAATTTATTTTTGAAAAACGCAAATAAGAGTCCGGTGTTCTGATTGACATTTGATTTAACTAAGTGGTGAATTGATTGATTAAATTGCTTATAAAATTCAAATGGACGGCATTAGGTCCACGGCAGCAATGATATAAAAGGTCAATTTCTCAGCTCGTAAAGCTTTTGCATGAAAGCACTTCCATTCTTATCCAATGAGCTTAACCTAAGACTGGTTATCAGTCATTCATATACAGGACGTGCTCTTTGAATAATGCTGGTGGAAATGCCTTTCTCTCCATCGTCCATTGTGTAACGAAGCCTGCTCCGAATACAAACGCTTTATCAGATCGAATCTGGACTTTTGATCATGGTAATTGTGGTGTGCGATCATGTGCTACTACCCTTATGACTGTATTCATTCACTGTGATTGTGCTTATCATCTTGCTAGAAGTGGAAAGCGGGTCCTAGGTTGTAACCTCATTGATAATCGACCGACTAATTCGGTGCAAGCTTGCACCAATCAACATTGGCCAAAGTAGCTGGAGAAACTGGGGCTTCTGTTATAAGGAAAAGGCAAGAATTGGTTTATGATGTTAACCGATTCCCTCACAAGGAAGTCATCTTCAACTGCTGGCAACAGTGCACTTCTGTATCAATCGATGGATCAGAGACGATTGAACGAGTCAAGGCTGATTCTTTTGTTGAGCTATTTAATACTTAGCGCCTTATCTTTGAGAGAAATGGGCCCGTTTCAGTGTCAACCCAGATTGGGAATGATTCATTAGTTTCTTGCAACGCAATCAGGGAGATGATGGCATCAGTGAACTTGTCTTCCCAGAAACAAAAAAAAAGAAAATAGCACAAAGATTTACTTTACTAATGTATCGCTGAAATATATCATACATGCGACTTTATTCAGTCCTCCTTACAAAAGATTGCTATTCACCATGAGCCAAAAACTCAATAAAAATTATCTGTATATTGTGTACACACTGATGAGAACACATGATAGAAGAGAGGATATCAAAACCATATCTACATGAAGGATATTGGTACATTGTAGATGTATAGATGTATATGGTCTTCCAAAGTTGATGATCAACAGAGAGAAACCACGCCTCCGGCGACGTATAAACACATTCATATACTAAAGGAGTATTGATAAACATCGGCAACAGGAATTCTGATCTGAGCTGATCTTGAACAAATATATATACTCACTCTCTTGAATTATTTCATCAATTGGCTAATGGCCCATCCCGGGGCTTGGGACGTCGCCATGCTTTCTATAGAAATCGTAGTCTGAATATCCACCATCATCATCCTCATGGTCACTTCCCGAATAACCCTCCAGATTCCGGTTTTTGTTGTTCATGGGACTTCTAATTTCTGCCACTTCCTGCACATAGCATGAAGAACGGCAACCTCCATTGCCCAATCTGGTAGCTTCTGATGACCTTTCTTGAGATGTAAACACAACCCAGAAAAGTATCAGCACAAATAATGAGAGACTTGCCTTCTTGTTGTTCTTGATCATCATCGCTAATTTCTTTTTTCGTCTTTTGTAAATGATCTCTCGATCTCCTTTGCTTTCAGGGAGAACAACTTTTGAAAGGAGCAGGGAGCGAGAGAGAGAGAGAGGTGAGTGCATTCAATGAGTAAAACCATTTACTTATATTAGTGGCCGGTGCCATCATATTCATGTAAATAAAGAATAAATATATGTATAACGAATCAATGAAAAAGCTAGAACCGACATGCATTCGATAAAAGCAGGAACGATCAGATGGACCCTGGTTCTTTTTCTTTGGTGGGACCGATGACTTAGTGTGGTGTTTTCAAGGAGAGATCAAATGCATGATTCTCGTTGCCCTGTCGTCTCGATCTTTGACCAATTTGCTTCTGCGCACCCACTGCTTTTTTTAGAGGATGGCCTTCTTGTGCGCCATGTCTCTTTCCCTCTCCCTCTCTCTCTCTCTCTCTCTCTCTCTCTCTCTCTCTCTCATGTCACAATTAGGAGTTCATGGGCTATTTTGAAGTTACTCGATGGAAAATTGCAATGCAGTCCACTGTATTTGTACGTGCTCTATCACGGGGACCTTATAATGTTATTTGGTTAAAGTTTTAAGAAGTGATACATGTTGAGCTATACGGTAAGTGAAATTCAATGAATCATTCGAAGTTAGTACCGGTTTAGAAGAATTTTCCAGCACAAACATAGAGAGAAGCGGAATCTACATGGTGAAAATTAGTTAGAAAATCATCATTTCACGTGCAAGACAATTTGTCAATGTCCCCTTTAAACTTCTTTACATACCATAAAACTCGATACAATTTCAGCATTTAACAAGCTGAACACACACTGGTTTACTTGAACTATGATGGAGGAAAACATGACTATGATATGCTGTCGAACAATGTTGCATTTCATCAAAGTTTAGGTACATTAAATTTATTATCGTATGTATTAATCTTAGGTTGTGCCTTGTGTCTGTGGCATGAAGAGATAAGATCATTGGGAGATAGACATTAGGTTTTTGTTTCAAGGGCCTATCTGGCCTAAAAAAGACACGTAACTATGACGAAATTTCTGGTTATTAAAATATATGATCTTGGTTTTTGATAGAAAGAAAGAGGAGTTTACGTTGTTAGTCAAAGAACTTACCAGAGGAATTTCCAATGTGAAAAGGTAAATGAATTCGTGACTCCGTCGGTGCACTCATTATTACAAGCACTCGATTAGTTGTGGCGTGTGGGGTAGTTACTGCCCGACGTGGGACGCTCCAAAGATGAGGACTGCGTTATGTTATCATTTCGTCACCATTCCCACAAACGAAATATGTTCTTGAATTAGTTTTACATTAACACCGCGTCTTGGTGACCATCGATGCCATCTGTAGTAGGATGAACGAACATAAGTGCTTCTTTAGTTGGTGTAGAATTTCTTCATTGAAATCTCACCAATTACATGCAAACCACTTTGAATCAGGGCTAATTACACAGGTCAAGAATTTAAACGCAATTGGTTCGTAATGATTACAGGATGTTCCATGATTGTCCAAGTAGCTGAGACGCCATGTCGATGTCCTCGGATTATTTAAAATTGCAGGCTAGACATCCAAAATACAGCTGACTTATGATCATTATACACTCGTAAATCTTATGGTTGAAGGCTAAATGGAGGAGCAAATTATGACTGCTTTTGCATCTGCGCAGATTTGGGCGAATGAGCAATCAGTGAGGTTTACAATCTCCAGTAGCTTTTCTATAGCACTTGCCTAGCTTTAAATTATGTTGTTTTCTGTATTGGAAGGGGCAATATAGCAAGTCAGCGAGGTTTAGGGTCCCTGGACCCATTGTTTACAGATGATGCATGAATACTAACATGGGTTGACTAGTAATTCCGATGGGTACCCTGAGATGAGTATATACCATCTATTTAGATGAACTAAGTGCATTTGTGAAGTAGGTATGGAGGGCGAGAATGATTCCGAGATGCGTATGGCTGCCCTGTGTAAGCGCTGCAGTCGGATGGAAAAACCGCTGTTTTCGAAGGAAAAATGGACTGAATGCCATCTTTCTCTGTTTGGTCGCCTCCATACTTAATCCAAGTGTTAATTTCCAAGCCTGTCTAAACACCATACCATGAGGAAGGCATGAGAAGCAGAACATGTTACTTGTACACATCTAGAACCTGGACTGTTCGCATTCACCGTTGCATCAAAAGTGGAGAAAAATAGAATTTTAAATTCGGTTCCTTGGTTGTTTGCTAATCATCTCCTATTGCTCAAATAATGGGAACCAAGCACTTACCCCCACCTCTATATTTCGTTCTCAGTGGATATCTGAAGAAGCTATCAGCAGAATTACTCATAACATTGAAGCAGTTAGAGAGGTGAACAAGGGAGAAGTACACTATAACTGCCTTAACTTGTGTACGGCGCTAACTTTAATACAACAACTTTTGGCTGGCTGACTTAAAAAAAAAAAAAAAAAAGACAATTGCTTAAGTGCCAACTCTGATTTGAGTTGTTGGAAACCTAACGTGGCAATATTTTATTAATTTATCAATCTTATATGGCTTGCCGGCATGCCTAGCTAGCAAATAATCTCTAAACGACATCATGTAATAAGTTAAAAAATGATAACTTCAATGCCAATCATCATAAAAAAAATGATCACTTCAATACTAATCGTTGTTAAAAAGTTATCACTTCGGTGTCAATCTTAATAAAAAAGTTATCACTTCAATGCCAAAAAAACCCTAAATGACGTTGTGTAGTTAGTTAAGAAGTGATCCTTTTGGTGCTAGTCATTATAAAAAAAAATGATCATTTCAGTACCAATTGTTATTAAAAAATGTTCACTTCAATGTCAAAAAATGCCACATCAAATAAAATTTTAATTATAAAAGTCACGTAATTTTTCTATCTAGAATTTTTTGCCAGAGGGACTTAAGTGATCGTTTTTCTCTGATTTTGGCACTTGCGTGAGCCGGTGAAAAGTTATGAACTAAAGTGAGCATCATGCACAAATTAAGGTACTTCTAATATACTTCTCCCAAGTGAACAAATTAAAAGTTTATGAACTATTTATATAATTATCCCATATAAAAAGTAAATGATATACATTTACCAGAGCAAATAAAAGGGAAGGGGATGATTATGTTAAAAAAGACTTGACAGAGCCCTATGCACCATTGAATGGCAAGTCCTTTCCCCTAATGCTAAGGCTTTTGCATTACCAGCCATAGGCTCTAATCATGGAAGAAGTTCATTTGCACTTGAAGCTAAAGTCACTACTCTTTGAGAACCCTAATCCATCTTCGATGGCAATCTAAGGAGTGTCTGGAGTTGGAAGTAAATCACTTAGATATGATAAGGGAGGTGTTGGCACAAATCGGCCAAGATGGGACACAAGTGTGCTTTTCACTGAGGCCTAATCCCGAATAAGGCTTTTTTTTTTATCTTTTTGGATCTCAGTCTAGTGCAACCGTGAAGCGAATCAAGTAGCGAATTGGATCACCAAAGCCCATAAAATAAATGTCCTTCCTTCTAATGGCCCACTCGCCCCCCTCAAACCCTTTGAGCTCTTATTATTTTTCACAAGCTCAAATGATGTAGGTTTAAAATTAAGGTTTATGAATGAAAATCACCTTTATGATCCAAAAAAAAAAAAAAAGCAATATATGTGTGCCAAGCGTGAGGCACAAAATTGGAAGCATATGTATGCCCCCACTTCTCATTGCTGCAGTAAACAGAGGCATTGAAACATGAATAGCGTGAGCAACAAAGGAATGTTAGAATTGCTATGTAGGTCTGAACGGTCTAGACAAGACTTAAGCAAATTTAAGTAGATTAATTAGGCCAAAGAAGAGAATAGCCTTTGTAAGGTGATCTCAAATTCGGTAGCCACGCGATCACACAACGGGGTCACTTGAGGGTTAAAGACCACAATGCGGTGGTCGCTAGCAAAACAATGGCCAGCAACAGAACTGCTCTTGCCGTCGACCATGGCACATGGAAGCTTAAAAAAAATTATGGCAAAGGAAAGAGCAAATTCTTTTGGGTCAATAGATATATCACCAAGAAAAATGCAAAAAAAAAAAAAAAAAAATCCTCTTACCCATGCTTCCATGCCAACATCTTTTCTAACACAAAAGTTCACATTAGCAATTTTTAGGGAGAATTACCTAAAAAGTCATAAACCTATTGTAATTGTGCCAATTCAGTCATAAACTTTTTTGTTTGGCCAATTTAGTCCTAAACCTTTTACTTTTGTTCCAGTTCAATCCATCCGGCCAAAATTAGCCGGCCGGCGCTCACGTGGCAGCTGGCCGGTGCCACGAGTTTTTTTAATAATATTTATTATTTTTAATAATTTTTATTAGTTTTTTTTCTTTTTCTTTTTTTCCCCTCCTCCCTCCTCCTTCCTTGGCTCCGGCGACCGACCAACCCGGCCGGTCGCCGGACTAAGGCGATCCAAATGGGGGGCAAGGAGGCCTCGCCCGCGCGACGGCGAGCCCCCCTCGCCGTCGTGTCTGGCGAGGGCTCGCCTCGCCCGGCGACCGCGAGGCAAGCTCGCGCCCGGGCACGGCGAGGCCCCCTAGCCGGATCGGCGAGGGCTCGACTCGCGGTCGGCGGGCGAGGCGAGCCCTCGTCGATCCGGCGAGGGGGCTCGCCGTCGCGTCGGCGAGGGCTCGCCTCGCCCGGCGACCGCGAGGCGAGCTCGCTTCCAGCGATGGCGAAGCCCCCTCACCGAATCTGGCGAGGGCTCGACTCGCGGTCGCTCGGCGAGGCGAGCCCTCGCCAGATTCGGCGAGGGAGGCTCGCCCTCACGTCTGGCGAGGCCTCCTCGCCAGATCCGGCGGGGGCTCGTTGTCACGCCCGAACCCCGAGACACGTGAACAACCCGCCATGGTCATGCAAATGCGACATTCCCAGGTAGTGTCGCCGACCCCAATTTTTACTTTTTAATGCGCAAGCGGAACGTACTAAGAAACCCCTTACAAAAGCATACGGGATAGGACAGCAGGAACATCAACTCAAAATCAAACAACATACTTTCATATATCATCAACAATCCAGGGCTTACATACATCAATCGGATCCAGGGCCTATACACCAAAAATGGGTCAGAGTCTATGCACATCAAAAGAGGATTAGCCTACACAACAAGGATCAGCCCACCAAAAAGAAGAACGGTCCTGTAACTACTAATTGGACTCGTTCGACGATCCCCCATCCTCCACGTCTGACGGTGCAGGGTCCGGAGATCATGGGTTGTCCACCCTACCATCGGGAAGGTCAGCCACACCCTCTCCTAGAAGAGCATCCATCACAACCAAGGGAATGTCAAAACTGTCAAGCAGACCAATCCTAAAACCATTGGCCCCAAAACGGAACCAAGCCCTATACCTATGGGGCACCCTAACATCTTCAGTCTCCTAGATCCACACGGTAGCCCTGATCAGCTCATAGACCCAATGGCTCCCAGGATCAGGGGCGCTGCGCACATGCTCGATGATCTGCACTGGGAGGCCATTCTTCTCTGGGGGTCCCGCCATCTACGGTCCTGTAATATTTTTCCCCAAACCGGGATGAGACTTTGTCTTAGCAAGTTCACCCCTCATAAACCCCTATTAGAAAGTAAATACGCCCCGAAGTAGCTTAGCCACAACACATAGAAGACTTACCTCGGCTTAGCCCTCATCTGCAGGTTAGCACAATTTATATAATTCAACCACGTACAATTATGATAACCAACCAACCATGGCACAATCACATCATCAAAACAATTCAACCACTTGGATCGTCTCAGCGATCAATCGACTCGGCCGATTACATGTCATTCTAGCAAATCAATCATTGCTCTCAATCCCGGCCCTATTAGAAAGGTTTAACAATTAGTGGCAATCACGGCCCCACTCGGCACGACCTGTAATCAGGTGGTAATTCACGGTCTCATCAGGCACGACCTCTAATAGGTGGTTTATCACGGCCTCTCTGGGCACGACCTCTCATAGGTGGTTTATCACAGCCTCTCTGGGCACGACCTCTCATAGGTGGTTTATCACGGCCTCTCTGGGCACGACCTCTAATAGGTGGTATTTCACGGCCTCATCAGGCACGACCTCTCGTAGGTGGCTTTTCACGGCCTCATCGGGCACGACCTTTCCTAGGTGGTATTTCACGGCCTCATCGGGCACGACCTCTAATAGGTGGTCAATCACAGCCAATCTCCCATCAATTTCTACACTTAGGATTTCATAAAGAATCCCTATAAATCGCAATCACACTCAATTCATCACAACCAATCATCAATTTCAAATTCTACTAGCACAAAGAACGATCGGCACGAAATTATGAGCAACTAGGGCCAAAATAAATTTTTCGAGTTTTTTTTTTTTTTTTTTATAAAATATTTTAATGAATTTCGAATAAGATATATTATTAAATAATCCAACAATTTCGAAGCATTTATTTAAATCATAAATAAACTCCTTTAAGTCACATCAAGGTTTATTTTAAAAATAAACATACTTAACCATTAAACTAAACACCATTTACCTTAAATAATCACCTTAATATAATCCATAACTAATTAAGCCAATCTATCCACCTAATCTCAATCAACTTAAGCTAAACATACTTAGGGCATCATTATCTCGCTAATCGTGGATTAGTGAGGTAAACTCACCGGAATCACTTTCCGACGAGTCTCCGGCGAAGAGCACGACGACGCCGATGACAAACCTACACGGATCAAGACCAAATGAGCACTAGAAGGGGACCAAAATGAGCTCGGAAGATGCTAGATCTCGCTGGTTTTCTTTCCAGCAACTAACCGGCTTGAATGGCGGCGCAACGGCGGCTGAACGGACGGAGAAACGGCGGAGGATGACCGGCGAAGGAAGCTAGGGCTCGGGGCGGTGGCTTACGGCGACGGACAGCGGCGACGAGGCTTCGGCGACGATGAACGGCACGCGGCTTGGAGCTGCGACGGTTGAGGCTTCGCGGCGGAGACGGAGGCAAGGCGGCTCGGCGCACGGAACGGCGAGCAGTCGCGCACGGACGAGCGGCGACGGCGGACTCCGGTGGCGAGCGACGAACGGCGACGAACGGGCGACGGGGCGGGACGGAGCTCGGCGGTTCCGCTGGTTTCTCACGCACACTTTCCCTCTCTCCTCCAAGTTCAAAGGTTGAAGATGATGGGGACAAGAGGGAAGTGACATCCCCACTTTTGGTGAGCCAATTGGCTTGTGACACTTGTCAAGCTCTCCTTGAATTTGGCCTCCACCATGACATCACCGCCGATGTCATTCTCCACTAACTCAAACCCTCCATAACATTTTCCAATAGGTTCACTTTCATTTCCGCCGGGGTCCAAGCTCTTGCACATTCAATTACTTCAATTTCCATCAATTCTCTTCTAATTGAGTCCAAATTAAAGTCCATAAATTAATCCAAGGTTCCTAATAGGGTATGTGACATGACCGGCTTCCAACGTCTAAGTTCAATCCCAATTTTACGGTTGAATTCAATCCGGTGCGATTTCAGCTCGCCTAATCCATTGAGTAGCTTTTGGGGAAATTTTATTGCATCCAACCCGAGGGTGATCAGTCCCCAAGCCTGACGCGGTAAAATTCCTTAATTACTTCACTCAATAAACTAGTTCCCTCGTGAGTGGCCAACTCTAAGAGACGAACTACATGCACGGATGAATTGCCCGACTCAATTGACTGAAAATAAAATTGAGAAAAATCGGGATGTCACACTCGCCCCGCCGGAGCCCAAGGAAGGAGGAAGAAAGAGGAGGCAAAAAAAAAAAAAAGGAAAAAGGAAAAAAATTAATAAAAAATGTTGAAAATAAAATATTATTAAAAAAATCACGCTGGCACCGGCCGGCTGCCACGTCAACACCGGCCGACCAATTTTGGCCGGATGGACTAAACTGGAACAAAAGTAAAAGGTTTAGGACTAAATTGGCAAAAAAAAAAATGTTTAGGACTGAATTGGCACAATTACAATATGTTTAGGACTTTTTTGGTAATTCTCCCGCAATTTTTAACAAGGTTCAAGACCACTTGTAAAACCCATCATTAAAATGAGGGCTTTGCTAGCATAAAATTCCTTGGACTACAGATGTAAGAATAACAATTTATTGTGGACCACTGGTTCTAAAAAAGGTAAGTCCCACAACAATTTATAATTATTTGTGATTTGATTTTTTATATTAAAGAATATTACGCAATCACTTTTCTTGAAATGGCGCAAGATCGAATGGGGAGACTTTTATAAAGTATAGGAAAATTTCCAAATAAGATCCCAAAGTGCTTTCACTCTCTCAAATAAGGATCTGAAGTTGACTCGTTTCAAAAAGGGCTTAAGGTGGCCACATCAATCTCAAAAAGAGCCTGAAGCAGTTATGGCTATTTCAAATAAGGGTTTAATCTTGCCGGCTTGGGTGCTGCATGGCAACGTTTCTGTTCCTCAAAATTTCTGTTCTTTGGTTCCCTAACAAAAAAAAAAAAACCTGTTTGGTAATGCCAAGTTATTTTTCTATTCCCGGGAATAGATTTGGAGCAAAAATGAGAAGCAAAAAAAATTTGCTTCTTGTCCCGAAACAATTTCTAGAAATAAGCTGATTTTCTTTTTTAATTTTCTTTTATTTCCTTTTCTTGCCGCGACCACCGTCAACCACCCGAAGCCACCGCCCGCCGCCGCCGCCGGTCTCCGGTCGCCGCTGCCTCCGCCGGTCGCCGGTCGCCAGCCGACCGTTGCTGCCCGCCGCCGCCATCTCCGGCGCCGCCCGCCGTCGCCGCCCGCCGGTCACTCCGGCCGCCGTCACCGCCGCCCGGCCGCGACCGGTGGGCAGGTGGCGGCGATTCGTCAGCAAGAATAAAAAATGAATAAATACAAACAAAAAATTGTTACGTTACCAAACGCATTTCTATTCTTTTTCTATTCCAAGAGTAGAAATTTTGTGTCGTTACCAAACGGGTTCTTTTACTCAGAAATTGTTCCCCGGAGCATAAATATAAAAGAACCATTTCTTAAAAAAAAAACTCTTCCCGGGAAGAGAAGCATTGCCATGCGCAGCCTTGGCGGCTAGCAAAATATTCCACCCAATCAAGAATATTTTTGTCCAAACACAAATTAAATTTAAATTAAATTATATCAAAAACATTAGCCCTCGCCTCTGGTCAGCAAGGGTCACCGGCCCTTGCCTAGGCACCGGTGACCCCGTCGACCTTTGTCACTGCCCTACTAGCAATAAGGTGGTGGCCCGAGAGAGTGCTCCCTATTGCTTGTGTTTTCCTCTCTTTTTTTCAAGTTTTTTTTTTTTTTTTAGGAAAAGAAAAAAAGTAAAAGATTACAAATTTAAAAAATACTCGAAATTGCTTTTCACATTGGTGAGTTCAAGCTCTTCTTTGAGACTAATATAGACACTTCAAACCCTTAATTAAAATAAGATACATTTTAGAATCCCCAATTTAACAAACCTTGAAGATCAATAATATGTTTGTAGCGGAAATACCCATGATAATAACAAAGCAAACCCCAATAGTCCAGCTCATTGGCCAATCTCATAAAAACGAACATCAATGGTCCACTCTATTGACCAATCTCATGCTCAAGTATCTAACAATGCTCACACATAACACCCTTGACAAAGTGACCAAAATTCCCCCCTTGATTAGGTCTCCACCTATTATTAGCCGGTCATTTGGCCACAAGGATATCATAAACTAGTATGAACATAACCACACACCTCTCAAGATTCACAGAAAACTAAGCATCAACCATCAATCACAAATCTCCAGTACTCCATAACCAAAATGAGAATTATCTCACAACTCAAGCAATTGATATTTACATATGAAAGCATTTTTCAAAACCACACTGATAAATCATGAACTTTTCAAGGTTCTTTCATAAAAGGTTTTACAAACCATTTATAAGCAATCATTCCAGTGAAATCAAAAGATGACTTCCTCTATCATACAATAAAATAGGAGTAAAGGCTTGATCCTATTTTTATTCTTAACTCATAGCATACTTAATCCATAATGTTTTTGAAAAAATGAGTTTAAAATACAAAGAAGAAATCACCTTGGAAAAACCAAAAACCAACTACGGCGGTTACTCGAGTCGACGCACTCAAATTCCTAACAAATAACTGAAAAACAATATCAAAAGACCAAGTAAAACAATATTCTAATGACCAACTCGACTATACTACACCTATTTGTCGATAAAACAATACCTACGTGCTAATGAAAAGCTTACTTCTAGCGAAAACCTATCGTTATCCACTAGGCGTGACTCACGCATTAAACTTCATCGAGCCATAATTCCTCCGTAAAATTCCGTTTCAAGCCAACTTATAGTCCTTAGAAAGCCATTTTGACACACTATATGTACCCCAACTCAACCACCCCAAGACCGTATTGGAAACAACTGAAATTCGGCTCAAAAATTACTATTCGGAACTCTGTTCAATGCGCACATCAAACTTGAAAATTCCATTCCAAGTAAACCATAAATTGAGATCTGCAAATTGCTATAGCTTCACAATATTCTAAATTATCATTTCTATACAAATATGCAACTCTATTTGTTGTTTATCATTGTGTCCATTCGATTGATTAATAAGTATTTGGAGTTGCTGTTGCAAAGTAAAAATTTGATGATGGGCCCTAGAAAACTTCAATCGACTCCACTTAGTAAGTGCTATAGAGACAGTCTTTAGTTTGTGAGGGAGGCTGTGACTAGTTGCCTGGGCTGAGTTCCAAGACTTAGCAATGACATCACGACACTCTTGGTCCTGTAACCAAAAGGCCTCAAGAGTAAAAGTGTTGTGCCGGCGTCCCAATACAGCTTTAGTTGTTAATAATAAAGGACTGTGATCAGAGCCCACTGTTGGAGAAATCTTCTTGAAGTGTTTTGAAGTTGACAAATCGTTTCTATCGCCTAGTCGAAGGCTTGCGTACTGCTATTTAAAGTCGAAGACCTTGGGACAGCCCGACTCAAGACTCAAAGTCTATCTTCATTGACAAGTCTCTAATCCGTTGAAGAAAGGTTATCCAGAATGGATGTTTCGTTGAGGATTTAACCTTATCAACTGGAGAAGATCTCATGGCTGGAGAAGACATAAACGGAGTCCTTTGATTGATCGAAGATTGATTCGATAATTGAAGATCCGTGATTGCCTAAATATTATTGGAAGGTTCTCGCTTATGGAAACCGAGATCCTAATTGTATGGGCGAACGATTGATGGGCTATCAACACGTTCCATTTATAGCTTGACAATCTTCCTAATTGATTCCGTCCAATGGGTAGATTGGAGGAATTCCTTTAGTAAGTGCCAACGGGTATGATGGCATAAAGGAGTATATAAGGAAGACTGTCTTAGTTGTTCAAGATGTGCGCGATAGAAGAATTCCAAAGTCCGAAGCTCCTTTTTGTTTAAACAAATCCTTTGAGCGAATACTTGTATACGAAAGAGAGAGTCTATATTTGTGAGAAATCTTGAGGAGGTGTGGTAGAACATCTACACTTTGTGAAATCAAGGCAAAGCCGTGCTTTGTAACCTCTCTCTTGTTCATAATGGAATCCAGCCAATAGGTCATCGGTGAAGAAGAGTGGACGTAGGCTTGATATAAGCCGAACCACTATAAACCGCGTGTTCAATTTTCTCTTCTCTCAGTCTTACTTTGATTATCGTTTCATCCAATTGTCTAGTATTGTGCAATTGCTTGAGAAAAAAAATTCTTTATATACCTATTCACCCCCCTCTAGGTACTCATACTAGCAATATCAATTGGTATCAGAGCCTATGTACTTACTTTATTTGAAGTGTTTTACTTTGTAGTAAAAGATCCATGGCTAGTATGCTAGCACCAGGGCTAATGGAAGGGCAAAACAATACCAGACCACCCTACTTTGATGGAAAGGATTACAACATCTGGAAGAACAAGATGAAAGCTTTCCTTCGATCAAAGGATCCTCGGAATGGGACGTTGTAGAAAAAGGAATTAATCCTACCACCGCATCGTTTCGAAAGAGGAAAAGAAACTGATGAAACCAAATGCGGAATGTCTCGGAAGAAATAATCAAGAGACAAACACTCGATGCAAAAGCAATTTACTCCTTATATTGTGCTTTATCACCAACCTGAATATAATAGAATATCTTCTTGTGGTACAGCAAAAGAAGTTTGGGACAGATTGCATATCACCTATGAAGGAACAGATCGAGTGAAGGAAACTAGAATCAACATTCTTCTCGGTCAATACGAAGCCTTCGAATGAAACCGGAGAATCTATATCGACATGTTTAGTCGTTTTACGAGATATTGTGAATGGTCTTGAAAATCAAGGTCAACCAACTTCGATCCCATGAAGGTAAACAAGCTACTGCGTGGACTCTCCAGGGATTGGAATCACATAAAGACTTCGATAAGAGAGACGCAAAGAATTATGCCACTATCTGTCGACGACCTAATTGGAACTCTTCAGTCTTATGAAGTGGAACGGATCAATGAAGATGAAGATCCAAAAGGTAAGAAATCTATTGCATTAAAATCAAATGATGATTCGATGAGACAGATTCGAAGAAGATATGGACGATGAGGAGCTTGCTCTCATGATAAGAAGATTCGAAAACTAAATAGAAAAGGAAGAAGGTTCAACTCAAAGAAACAAAGCTTTCAAAGACAGCAGACCAAGTCTGTGATGATGAGGAACCAAACAAAGACATAGTCTCGCTTTGAATGTAAGAAAAAGGGACACATCGGACCCAACCGTCCTCTTCGAAGAAGAAGAAAGGAAAAGCTGAAAGATTTCGAAAAGCTCTCAAAGCCGAAACACGGAGTGACACGAGTGTGAAGAAAGTGATAATGAATATGCCAATCTATGTCCGATGGCACAATCGGACTCGACTGGATCGGACTCGGAGACCCCAGGTGAATTTGAGGCAAGTGATATTAAAATTCTGTCAAAGTTTCTAAATATATTGATGAATTATGTTTTAGTCTTAAGACTTCTCTCAAAAGAATTTCCGAACTGAAAAGGAAAACTCAGCTCTAAAACAAAAGGAAAATGTTTTAGAAGAAAGAGTTAAAAGTCTAGACTTGACTGTTTCCAATCTTAAAGAAAATGGAGATAATCTTTCAAAAGAAAATGTCTTTTTAAAAACAGACTTATCAAATATATCAAAGAAATTTTCAATAGGGTCTGAAAAACTTGAGAAAATTCTTTCAAGCACAAAGACCTTACTTCAATAAGTCCGGTCTAGGAATGTCGAAGAAACAATTCCCGATTGATTTTCCTAAAGTAAAAGAAAGAATTAAGAAAAGACTCTCGAGAGAGGTTTACAAAAATCACTTCAAGAAAGTTTTTGTAAAATCTGTAGGAAGAAATGCTCTAAAATGTTCAAAATGCAACAGTCCGGATCACTTTGAGAAAGAGTGTCCTATGGTTTGGAAACCTGTTAAGAGAATATGGGCTAATACTGCTTATGTTACTAACACAAAAGGACCCAAGAAAGTTTGGGTACCAAAGAAAGCTTGAGACTCTTTTTTAAATGCAGGTCACCGTAAATAAAAAGGTAAAGTGGTATCTTGACAGTGGATGCTCAAGACATATGACAAGAGACTCAAATTGTTTTATAAAGATTGCTCAAGTAAATGGTGGAAAAGTTTCATTTGGAGGAAACAACAAAGGGAGTATTGTGGGATTTGGAACTGTGAAAATTGGAAATCTCACAATAAGTAATGTTTCCTTAGTGGAAGGACTCAATTACAATCTTCTCAGCATTAGTCAATTGTGTGATACCGGTTTCAAGATCTTTTTTCAAGAAGGAATATGTTCGGAATCGGTAAAGACTCTACTCGCCTTTCATGGGTCGTAGACATGGAAACATTTATCTTCGGATGTGAAACCAAATGAATCGCAATGTTTTATCTCAATTCAAGACGAAGCAAGCTTATGGCACGAAAGCTTGGTCATGTCAACATGAAGCAATTAGCCAAAATCTCATCAAAGCAACTTGTTCGAGGACTACCCAAATTACCTTATCAAAAGACTCGATCCATGCACTCCATGTATTCGGGAAAGCAGGTAAGAAATTCATTCAAGCCAATAAATCATGTCTCTACTAATCATGTACTACGCTTGCTGCATATGGATCTCTTCGGACCAACCAGAACACGAGTATTGGAGGTAAGAAATATTGCCTAGTAATTGTGGACGATTACTCCCGTTTTACTTGGGTATATTTCCTTGCAAGTAAATCTGAAACCTTCTCGTATTTTGAAAAGTTTGCTAAAAATGTTCAAAATGAAAAAGGATGTGTTATCTCTAGTATAAGAACAGATCATGGAGGTGAATTTGAAAATCAAGATTTTACAAAATTTTGTGATGAATCGCTTTAATCATGTGTTCTCCTCTCCATATACTCCTCAAAGAAAATGGAGTTGTGGAAAGAAAGAACAGATCTCTTCAGAAATGGTTAGAACTCTTTTAATTGAAAGCAAGATTTCTTCACGATTTTGGGCTGAAGTCAAGTTTCAACAACATGTTATATCATCAATAGAGTCTTCTTAAGACCTATTCTAGAGAAAACCCTTACGAATTGTTCAAAGATAAGAAGCCTATTATTTCATACTTTCATGTATTCGGTTGCAAATGTTTTATATTGAAAATGCAAAAGATCGAGTTGGTAAGTTTGAAGAAAGATCGATGAAGGTATCTTCCTTGGATATTCTACATCAAGCAAAGCCTTCGAGTCTATAACAAGAAGAGCCGCTATGGAGGAGTCAATGAATGTCAAATTCCAAGACTCAACGCAAGATGAATCAAGTCGACTCATCAAGAAGAGTCTCGAACTCATCCATCTTCCAAAGCTTACATCTCAAGAAGCATCTCAAACTCGAAAACCAGCTTCAAGATGTTCGTGAAGATCCAAACAAAGAAAGAAATCATCAACCGCATGATCAACGAGTAACTGGAAGCATAAGTCCAGGTCATCCCAAAGATCTTATAATCGGCGAAATGAATGAAGGAATTCGCACCAAATCCAAAAGGCGATAAGAGTCTAGTCTTTGTGGCTCTCGTTTCTGAAATTGAACCAAAAAGCATAGAAGAAGCTTTATCTGATGAAAGCTGGATTGAAGCTATGCAAGAAGAGCTCAGACAGTTTAGCATTAATGATGTCTGGAAATTGACATCCAAAACAAAAGGTAAAACTGTTATTGGAGCTAAATGGGTGTTCAGAAACAAGATGAATGAGAAAAGAAAAGTCATACGAAACAAAGCAAGACTCGTGGCCAAGGGATATACGCAAGAAGAAGGAATAGACTATGATGAGACTTATGCTCCAGTAGCAAGGTTAGAAGTTATTCGACTATTACTTGCGTTTGCTTGTTATAAGAATTTCAGGTTATTCCAAATGGACATCAAAAGCGCCTTCCTAAATGGAGTCATCCAAGAGGAAGTTTATGCGGAACAACCACCAGGGTTTGAAGACCCAAAGAAGCCAGACTCGGTCTTCGGATCAAGAAGGCTCGTATGGTTTAAAGCAAACACCTTGAGCTTGGTACGATAGATTAAGTAAGTTTTTAATACAAAATGATTTTGTCAAAGGTAAAGTGGATACTACTTTATTTATCAAAAAGGAGAACAAAAGTTTCTTACTTGTTCAAATATATGTGGACGACATTATTTTCGGATCTTCTAATGAAAATATGTGCAAGAAATTTTCTAAGTCTATGCGGGATGAATTTGAAATGAGTATGATGGGAGAGTTAACATTCTTTCTTGGTCTTCAAGTAAAACAATTGAAGGAATGAACTTTTATTTATCAAGAAAAATATGTTAATGATCTTGTCAAAAGATTTGGACTGGAAAATTGCAAAAAGACCGACATACCGATGTCAAGTTCTTTGAAGATAGACAAAGATGAAGAAGGGAAGAAAGTTGATCAAAAGCATGTACAGGAGCATCATTGGTTCACTCCTTTATCTTACCGCTTCTAGACCCACATCTTGTTGAGTGTTTGCATCTCGTGCTAGGTTTCAATCGGATCCTAGAGAATCCCATCTCAGTCTTTGCTAAACGCATCATTAAATACGTTGCTTCATCATCAAGCATTGGTCTTTGGTATCCTAAGAAGGGAGACTTTAATCTTCTCGGGATATTCGAGACGCGAGATCGGCCGGTTGCGAGTTGATAGAAAGAGCACTTCGGGAACTTGTTAGTTGCTTGGAAGTAGGACGGTGTCTTGGTTTTCAAGGAAACAAAGCACCGTGTCTCTTTCAACAACGAAGCAGAGTATGTAGCCCAGGAAGCTGCTGTTCGCAAATTCTATGGATAAAACAATAGCTAAGAGACTTTGAAATTGAAGACTCATGCACGAGAGATTAATTGCGACAACACCAGCGCTATCAACCTCACCAAAAATCCAATTCTCCACTCAAGAGCAAAGCATATAGAGATTCGACATCATTTTATAAGAGACTATGTTCAAAATGGAGATGTTTCAATTCAATTTGTTGACTCAAAGAATCAACGGCGGATATATTCACAAAGCCTTTGGAAAAAAATCAATTTAAGTCTATACACTCCAGGACTCAACATTTTGAGGTATGAGGATATCAAAGTCTAAAGACTTTCAGACTAAGACTTACAAGACTTTATCTGAAAGACAGTCTTGGTACGTCCGTCAGATTGTAAGTCTTTCTCTCTTGAATCTCATCTTGAAAAGGTACGATTGTCAGACTGTGTTTAAATTGTTACTATATTTAATTGACGAAAATATTGCATCGTTTCATTTTCAAAAAGGAAGTTATTTTTGAAATGGCTATTTTTGCGGAAAAAGACAGTTATTTTGAAAAGGCATATTTTTATTTCCTTTATGACGGTTCGTTTATCCCTCTTTTAACCAATCTTGAACTGTCGATTCCTCTTCACTTTTCTCTCAAAAACCCTAGAAAACATCAATCCTCCATTCCCGTTTGTCTTCTTCGTTTAATCCTCAAAAGTTGTCATCTTTCCTGGGAAAGTCAAGCAAGGAATCTTCCAAAACTCGATAAAGATGTCATCTTCAAGAAAGTCTTCGAGAATTGCAAGTAGGGGACCACGGCGGATGAGTGAGGGGCCTACGCACTTCGATCTCACCGAAGATGAAGTGACTCCCGGATCGCAAGCGAGCCCACAACATTCTCAACAGCGTCATTCTCCTCCATCTAGTCCTCAAGGCGTTGATCATCAACAATAGGAAGAAATCATCGAGGATGCAGACTCGTAAGAGTTCAAAAGCCCGCTTATATTTATCGTTATATCGTGCCCTAAAAGGAATTCGTACTCCTTTGAACTACATTGATGATTTTCTTAAAGACAAAGGACATGGGAACGAATATATCTTTCGAAAAAAATGGAAACTTTGGGAATTGCTCGAAAAGAGTGGTGAGGAAACCCTTGCAAATATCCCAAGTGATCCTCGTGGCCAAATAATCTCGTAGATGGGAATGATGATGATAAATTGTACAGTCAATTCCAACCGAAAATGGGTGTTGCGGTTGATAACCAAGGAAAAATGGGAGATTTGTTCGGATCAAAGGAGCAAAAGGATCTCAGTACTCGAAATTGCTGAAGCGTGGGGTGATAAACCCTAGGAGTGTAGATTTTGATTTTCCTGGATGCTTTGTGAATATGAACTTGAGGGAAAAGTTCATTATCTTCAACTTGAAAAATTCTGCTCTAACTCTACAGATGCCTATCTTGAATTAACGCATATTTCTATTCAAATCTAAGCTTTTGGATGCGAATAGATTCTCGTTTAGCGTTAAAGACCAAGATTATGTTGTGGATATGAATATGCTTTGGCGGATGTGTTAGAAGTCGAAAGAGGAAGATATCAGCCAATCAAAGTTTCCATTGCTCGGGCCACTCTTGAACTGGTGAAGGATAGGAGAACAGATGAAAAGATCACCTACTTAAGGATGGGTGCATTTAACATCTTGCTTCACAAGATTGTGATTAATTGTCTCCGACCGAAATCGACTTCCAAGACTGATGTTTCAAGTTCAGAAGCCAAGTTGATGTATGCCATTCTCTTTGGAAAAAGGTTTTCTCTCCCTCACACTGTGATGTTTCACATGTATAGAGCAATGATGAATGACAGAGGTCAACTCCCTTACCCAAGCCTTGTTACGAAGTTATTCGGACATCTCGAATATTCAGCCTCCACAAATCTTTTGTGTTCGACCATGCGATCATATGGTGGTAGGTCTGAAAATGGTGACCAAAATGCGTCTAAAGGAACTGAGCAAGGAGTTGGAGAAATTCAAGGAGAAGACTCCTACAAAATCTCATCAAATATCTTCTGCAGCTAAAAGAAAAGGGAAGGAGCCCATGGTTGCTCCATCCAAGAGAAGAAGAGCTCTCCTTGTTGAGGATGAAGATGATGAGGAAGACATCACCATCTCTGCATTGGCTTTGAAGAATTTAAGTTGTCTGTTCCACGAAAGAATCGGAGCAAATGACGAAAGAAGCGAGAGGAGAAGGAAGAAGAAGAAATAGAAGCTGAAAAAGAAACAGAGGAGGAAAGACTCAAGAAGAAAGAAGAGAAGAAGGAGAACCCGAAGAACACTCTTCTCCACCCGTAGGCATGGAAACGGGGGGAGATCGGGAGAAATGAGTGAAGTCTTCATGTCCCGATGCAAGTGAAGGAATCAGTCGCTCACCAGCAGACCCAGAGGATGTTTATGCATCTCAATTTCTAGAAGAAGGTCATGAAGTTTCATCGCCAAACCTGCAAGATTATGCTAATCTACCATCATCTGCATTTACTCCATCAAATCGAGCCGAAGCAAGTACTCAAACCGATAATGGAGCAGATTTTCGCGAGAATCATGGATATTCTTTTGGAGATGCGAGGTCGATTTATGCCTTGGGATGCGAAGTTCAAAGCTTGAAGAATGAAGGTCAAGCTTCTTCATGTTCATTGAATGATAAAATGCAAGCCCTCTCTCGTTGAATCAGGCCAATGCCAAGAGTGAGGAGATTGCACAGGCTAAAGGAAGACTTTAAAAGGCTGGAAGGCATCGTTCGATCTATGGAAGATTTCCAGCTTGTCCGCGTTCCCAAGCAATCTTAACTTCATCTCATCCTTTTTAATGATGACAAAAAAGGGGAGAGATGCAAGATTTGATCAAAAAAAAAAAACCTTTCATTCAACTTTTAATTGTTTTTGTTGGATTGTTTTGTGGTTTGAATCTGTTTGACTTTGGTTTGTGTCTGGATGAGAACTGAACTAGACTTGGACTTGACTACTTCTATTAACTAATATTGATATCTTATGGATGGTTTCATCATATACTTGGACTAACCTATTTTCTGTGGTTGCAGATTCTAGTGTTATTCTCATTAAGACATTTACCTCTATAAGATATACATATGTGTTTAAGAAATGTTTTGCGGGTCAAAGATATCCAAATCTCGCGGGAAAGTTTTGTCACCATCAAAAAGGGGGAGATTGTTGGAGAAATCTTCTTGAAGTGTTTTGAAGTTGACAAATCGTTTCTATCGATCTAGTCGAAGACTTGCGAGACTCTGCTATTTAAAGTCTGAAGACCTTGGGACAGCCAGACTCAAGACTCAAAGTCTATCTTCATTGACAGTCTCTAATCCGTTGAAGAAAGGTTATCTAGAACTGGATGTTTCGTTGAGGATTTAACCTTATCAACTGGAGAAGATCTCATGGCTGGAGAAGACATAAACGGAGTCCTTTGATTGATCGAAGATTGATTCGATAATTGAAGATCCGGTGATTGCCTAAATATTATTGGAAGGTTTTGCTTATGGAAACCGAGATTCTGATTGTATGGGCGAACATGATTGATGAGCTATCAACACGTTCCATTTATAACTTGGACAATCTTCCTAATTGATTCCGTCCAACGGGTAGATTGGAGGAATTCCTTTAGTAAGTGCCAACGGGTATGATGGCATAAAGGAGTATATGAGGAAGACTATCTTAGTTGTTCAAGGTGTGCGCGATAGAAGAATTCCAAAGTCTGAAGCTCCTTTTTGTTTAGACAAATCCTTTGAGCGAATACTTGTATACGAAAGAGAGAGTCTATATTTGTGAGAAATCTTGAGGAGGTGTGGTAGAACATCTACACCGTGAAATCAAGGCAAAGCATGTGCTTTGTAACCTCTCTCTTGTTCATAGTGGAATCCAGCCAATAGGCATCGGTGAAGAAGAGTGGACGTAGGCTTGATATAAGCCGAACCACTATAAACCGCGTGTTCAATTTTCTCTTCTCTCGCCTTACTTTGATTATCGTTTCATCCAACTGTCTAGTATTGTGCAATTGCTTGAGAAAAAAAATTCTTTATATACCTATTCACCCCCTCTAGGTACTCATACTAGCAATATCACCCGTTGCACGTAAAGCAATAATCTCAGCTTATGGAAAAGCGAGTCGCCAATCCATAGTACACAGCACTCGGTCCAATCTTTCTTTCACCAATTCATCACCTTCGCGATTATTCATCCAAGTAAATGCGCAACCTTGCTATCCATATTCATGAGTGAGCAGTCATGTAAAACATCTCTAAAAGATTGCATTCTGCGCTGGTTGGCTAGTCGTTTACCTACTTTCTCCCAGTAGTAGAGGACTTCATTGAAATCACCGGCACAAACCCGGGGTAATTTGTTAGACAAGGCAATCTGTCGAAGCTCAATCCAGAAATGTTGACGGACTTGATAGACCGCAGGTGCGTAGATGCAGGTAAGACGCATAGAGATTCCATACCTAGTATCCATATACATCGAATCCAAAAGGTTTTGAGTTGATCGATTCATATGTAAAGAGATGTGATCATTCCAAAATAAAACGAAATTGAGTGAACGAAGGGCGCAAACACTTATCGGTATTGTAAAATGGAATTGAGTCAGCTTGGCAAGTTGCACGAGTCGTGAGCGTGCAAAAAATTTTCTTCTTTATCCTTCCCTTCTTTCCCACTGAGCTCTCGGTCTTCACCCTCTCTTCTTAAAAGAGACGAAGCTTTTACTGTTCTTGTTTTGCTTCATTTGTTGACTTTTCAAACCACCCCCCTTCCTTTTTTTGGCTTTCCCCGTATCTGCACAGAATTGGGAGAATGTGCAATCAGTGAGGTTTATAGTCTCCAGTAGCTTCTATATAGCACTTGCCTGACTTTAAACTCTGTTGTTTTCTGTATTGGAAGGGGCGAAATAGCAAGTCAGCGAGGTTTAGGGTCCCTGGAGCTATTGTTTACAGAGGCTGCATGAATGCTAAGATGGGTTTGACTAGTAATTCCGATGGGTACCCGGGGATGAGTATTTACCATCTTTTTAGATGAACTAATCTTTTTAGATGAACTAAGTTTGTGAAGTAGGCATGGAGGGTGAAATGATTCCGAAAGGCATGTGGCTGCCCTGTGTAAGCGCTGCGGTCGGTAGAAAAACCACTGTTTTCGATGGAAAAATTGACTGAATGCCCTATTTCTCTGTTTGGTCGGCTCCATAGTAATCCCGGTGTTAATTTTCAAGCCTTTCTCAGTACCATGAGGAAGGCATGGAAAGCAGATCATATTACTTGCACACAACTAGAACCTGGGCTGTTCGCATTCACCGTTGCATCAGATGGCATTGTTAATCATCTCCTATTGCACCCCCCACCTATATATCCTCGGTTCTTGCTGTTTTTTGGCGCATATTGAGTGGATATTTGAAGAAGCTATCAACAGAATTACTCAGAACATTGGAGCAGTTATAGAGGTGAACAAATTATAAGTTCTATGGACTATTTGTGTAAGTATCCCATATAAAAAGTAAAGGATGTATATGTATATGAGCAAATAAAAGGGAAGGAGATGATTAATTATGTTAAAAAAAGACTTGACAGAGCCCTATGTGAATGGCGAGTCCTTTCCCCCAATGCTGAATGGCAGCTCCTTTCCCCAGTCGCTAAGGCTTTTGCATTACTAGCCATAGGCTCTGACCATGGAAGAAGTTCATTTGCACTTCAAGCTAAGATGACTACTCTTTTGAAACCCTAACCCATCATCGACCACGATCTAAGGAGGGTCCGAACCTGGAAGTAAATCACTTTGGCTACATTTGGTCATCTAGATTATAATCAAGATAGGATAAGATAAAGTAGGATATTAAATCCTTTTGGATAATAAAGGCAAACATATCTAATCTTATCAAGTGTTTAGTGCACTTCAGGATAAAATGAAAAAATAAATATGATATTCATTTAAATTAAAAAATTAAAAAATAGAAAATTCAATTAATTAAAGGCCATGGAAAAACTCTAGATCTAGGAATTATGGCCACCTCCGCAGTGGCCGCCATTGAAAATGGCAAGTAATATCTTCTCTTTTTGTTAAGTTCTTTTTTCATTAAAAAAAAAATCTTATCCAATCCGGGCTTATCCCACCCCCTCCCCTGGATTTTTTATCCGGCGTTTTATCCGGATATATCCAGGTTTGTCCGATCCGGTGGACATTCCCAAACATCGGATAGGATAACAAATTATCCTATTCGGACTCAAATCCGGACTACCAAACGCAGCCTTTGATCTAACAAGGGAGGTGTTGAGCACAGATCAGCCAAGATGGGATGCAAGTGTGCTTTTCAATGAGGCCTAGTCTCAAATGAGGCTTCTGTTCTTTATTTTTTGGATCTCAATCTAATTTAGTGCAACGATGAAGCGAATTAAATGGCAAATTGGATCGCCAAAACCCAAAAAAAAAAAGGTCTTTACTTCTAATGGGCCCCTCACCCCCCCTCAAACCCTATAGGTTCTTATTTATTTTGAAACTTCTATGATATATGTTTAAACTTAAGGTTGATGAATGAAAACCATCTTAATGACCAAAATAAATAAGTGACATATGCGTGCAAAGTGTGACGCACAAAAGGTTTTCGAAACATGAATAGTGATATATGCAAAGCGTGTATGCCCCCACTTCTCATTGCTACAGTGGGTTTTAAAACATGAGTAGTGAGCAACAAAAGAATGTTAGAATTGCTACGTAAAATTTAACGTTCTAGATAAGACTTAAGCGAATTTAAGCGGATTGATTAGGCCAAAGAAGAGAATCACATTTGTAGGGTGATCTCAAATCCGGCAGCCACAAATTCACTGCCATGGGGTCGCTTGAGGATTAAGACCATCACGCAGTGGTCGTCAATGACACAATCGTTATTGCCATCAATCATGGCGTGTGGAAGCTAAAAATAAAAATTGTGGGGAAGGAAAGAGCAAATTTTTTTCAGTCAATAAAGAGATCACTTTGAAAAATGCAAAAAAAGAAAAAAAAATCCTTTTATCCATGATTCCGTGTCAGCATCTTTTCTAACACAAAAGTTCACGTTAGCAATTTTTTGTAAAGTATATTGACCAATTTGAACAAAAAACAACAAGAAATCATATTGAACTTTGGGGGAAGAAAAATAAAGGCCCATCGACGATATTATGTTCTTAAATCATGGCAAATTCATCCTTAATCTTCTCGAGATCCTGTCGGAAAACGAGGATAATCGAATAAGGATTCTCAGGATTCTCAGGATTCTTCTCAAGATGGACATCCTTTTTTGAAAACAAACGTACATTTTTGGAAACCGATTCAGAAAAAATATAGAACATGCTGTTTTTGTTCTTTGGGCTGCTTCTTTTGAAGGTAAGGTACAGCACGTGTCTGCTCTCTGTCATCTTCTTCAGCCTCGCGACTCTGTGCAAAGCATATTCTTTGCTTCTTCTTCATTCATCCTTCTTCTTCTTCTTCCTCCTACTTCCATATCGCAGAGCTCTGGGGAGCCTAAAGATGGCGCAAAATCGCATTTTTTCACCACGAATCCTTCTGTTTTCTGTGTTAATTTGGGCTTTGAATGCGGCTTCCGCCGAAATGGTGGTGCGCCTATCGCCAAGAAACGGGAAACCCTGTTTTAGCAGCACGTTCAGTCGCATTTTCGAGGCTTCAAAAAACGGAATTTTTCAACTGGACAATGGCTTGGCTGAGACTCCGCAAATGGGGTCGGGTTCTCCTTCTTCAAAGCTTCGTTCTTTGATGATTTTCGGGCGTTAGATGGTTCTGTTCTTGAATTTGATAGGTGTGTTAGTGATATGGCAGATCAAAAGTCTTTTGCATGTCTTTGGTTGTGTTGCTATCGGCAGTGGCATAAAAAAGGAGAGATGTTGGGGAAAATGAGTTTTGATCAGCAAAGAAAAGGAGGGGATTGCATGCAGTGTGCTCTGGATTTTGACGTGGACATAAGATTTTCATAGAGTGGGCAGAGTTTTTGTTTCTGTGTCCTGGGACTTATAGTTATTATTATGGGTTATGTTGGTTCTTCTACTTAGTTGACTCTGATTTAGATGTCTGTTTCAATGAGTTCTTTCATGTGTCAGACATGAAATGCCATTGTGTCAATCCTCGACCGCTTCATGGTATCTATATGTAACTTTCATCTGATCTGAGCAGATGGAATAGCTGGAACTTCTTTGCCTGCAATATCAATGAAACTGTAATCAAAGAAACAGGTACTTCTTCCCCCTCTTTGGGAAATATCGACCAGTTCCTGTATTAGTTTCATCCTTTTCCTGGAATTGATGAGCGATGCATGAATGTGCTTCTTGAAGTAGGGTAGTGAATTAGCAAGATCATGTCAAGTGATTATGCTACACAGTGCATGCCTAAATTATGGACAATCCTCAGCACAATCGATGCCTGGTATTTAAAATTATAAGGATGCATTGCTGTCTCGCTAATATCCACATCAAGTGTGTTGTGCACAACGACACTAACTTGTCCCAAAAAGGGGATATGACAAAGATTAAGTCTTGTAAGATAGTATTTTCAGTAATAAAGTCTATCTCTTCAATGAACACTTAATGAATATATACTAATAGTTTGTTTACTATGAACAGCTGATGCACTCATTTCAACGGGGTTGGCTGCTTTAGGCTATGTATATGTTAATATAGGTACTATTCCACTATTTTCCCAGAATATGCAATCAAAGGATCTTCTTTTGGTTTATACGTAACTAGAGCATCTATTTTTCCTTTAGATGATTGCTGGTCCGCTGCAGAGCGAAATCCGGAGGTAATTCTGATTTATCTTCTACTAACAGAAATTTATCCTTCACAGCATACTGCCAACCTCGGAAATCTACTAAAATCTTGTTTTGTTTACATGCTATGAATTTCTACAAAAAGTTTTAGCTCATCAAGATCGCATTTTGTTCCTTCTTTATGGGCCTTGAGATTGGTTTTGCCTCCAAACTTCTACTTCTGGTAATTTGACAAATTGATTCATCTTACATTAAAGAGGGGTTCTTTTTATGAGATTCATTAAGAGCAATCATTAACTGCAGGACCTAACAAGAAGGTGATCCTAATCTTGTGCTTCGCATACTCTTTTAAATCTTTTATATTACCATTAGGTTTTTTGGGCATCTGCTAGTTTCTTTTTGGTTAATGAGCTTGCAATAGTCTAAATGTTGAATATGCTTTGCCTAACTTTTGCAATATTTCTCTATAACTTTGATCCTTCAAGTAAGATGGAGGAGGAGAAGGCAAATTTCAGTCCATTCAAAAAATTTACTTTCTCAAGAAATTTGATATGATCAAGCTAGCTGAAGTGGCCCATTGATTCACCTTAATGGAAATTCTCTTTGTTTATCTATATTTGTGACCTCAGTGTGTTATAAACAGAATTAAATAAACCTCCTCATATTGTTCCTTCGTTTTGTAGGGTCAACTGGTCCCTGATCCAAAAACTTTCCCATCAGGGATTAAAGCGCTTGCTGATTATGTACATGACAAAGGCCTCAAGCTCGGTATTTATTCTGATGCTGGGTAGGATGACATTTAATATAGCGGCATTATCTTCATAGCATGAAGGCTTTTAGGTTGAGTGACTGCTCTTTGACGTCTCTGTTTTCACTAACTCACATAATGCTCTTGAAGGATTTTTACTTGTCAAGTTCGACCTGGATCATTGTACCATGAAAAAGAGGATGCAGAGCTCTTTGCTTCTTGGGTGAGTTTCTGTCACCTTATTGCTGATTGGTTTATAAAGTCATTCAAAGTCTGACCCGTACTCTGTAAATCCCTGACATAAGCACCTTTGAAGTGATTCTTTTAAATTAACCGCAGCATTTATGGTAATACTTGCAAATGCTTTTATTTCCTCTTGTAATAATGGTCTTTCATATCCTATTCACTTTAGAAATAAATTAGAAATTTGAGAGAACTGGCTTCAATTTCGTTTTTATGTGTGCTCATATTTCCCACTTCTGTTAGTTTTCTTTTTCTTATCAACGGTCCAATATAGATCATTCTTTCAAAATAGTTCTAGTTACTTCTGTAGTCATAAACTCCTTTTCTTGCTTATGTTGTATTGTCAGGGTGTGGATTATTTGAAGTATGACAACTGTTACAATCTGGGAATCAAACCAGAAGAAAGGTTTCTCTCATTCAACCCTCTCTCCCTCTCTCTCCCCCCCTCTCTCTCTCAGAATCTAATTTTTGAGTGCCTTGAAATTGACTTAAACTACTTTCAAGATATCCACCAATGCGTGATGCTCTAAATGCAACGGGAAGGACGATTTTCTACTCCCTCTGTGAATGGTAAAGCTTTAGTCTGGCTGTGCTAGTATCTTAGTGTTTCTCCAGCATGCAGAAAAATTAATTTGTTCTTGGTTGGGCAGGGGTGTTGATGATCCTGCCTTATGGGCAGGCAAAGTTGGGAACAGTTGGCGCACAACAGATGACATAAATGACTCTTGGGTAAGGTAGGCTCTCACTACATCATCAATGCAATGGGGATTTAGTCCTGTAATTCTGGTTTTAAGGTGAAAGGAATTAAAAGTGAGAACTGTCTGTCACTTCATAAGCTTATTAGGCAGATAAGCTTTCTACATTGATTCATGAGTGTTTCCTGTGATGAGACCAAGGAGAGACAGTAATGGCTGCCAATATATTTTAACTCATAGGAGCAGATAATTTGACTTTGGAGTGGCAAGTCAAGCATAACATCACATAAATCATTCTAGACAAAGCGGAAGCACTAGCAAATGCCCTGTGAGGTATGCATGAGAAATTTGGGTGTCATTAGTGATTTTGAGCATAACCTTATCCTTCTGGATAGTGTCTGGATGTCAGGTGCTGCGTCATTTTTAATGAAGGCAGTCATTTTCCTTAGAAG
Organism: Eucalyptus grandis; assembly: GCF_016545825.1. Taxonomy (NCBI): domain Eukaryota; kingdom Viridiplantae; phylum Streptophyta; class Magnoliopsida; order Myrtales; family Myrtaceae; genus Eucalyptus; species Eucalyptus grandis. Next base: position 1,901,530 of record NC_052621.1, on the reverse strand, counting down.
ATTCTAGGGTACCTCTATGAACTAATCAAAACAGTGACAATGGCATTGCATTTAGTGCAACAGAGCATCTAATGTGAAGTTCTTGTTCTTTTGTCTTGTACTGTCTGGAGCATCCTCTATCCAGATGCATTATTCAAAAGTAAGAGAGCGAATCATTTGTTTGCCAGCATCAGAATCCACTATACTTCTGGTGCACAAATTGTAGCTCATGAAAGTTGCTGATTAAGTGTCTCCTCCATTTTCCAGTATGACCACTATTGCAGATTTGAATAATAAGTGGGCAGCCTATGCAGGACCTGGTGGATGGAATGGTATAATTCATCATACTGGACATGCTTCGCATACACACTTGATTATATGAATATATCGTGATCTTTAGTTCTCAGCTTTTATCTTCTCGAGCAGATCCTGATATGCTCGAAGTTGGCAATGGAGGAATGACTTACCAGGAATACCGTGCTCATTTTAGCATCTGGGCTCTAATGAAGGTTTCTCTACAATTTCTTGTTTTCGTATAATCACTTCTGGGTTATAGGGTAATTAAATCATTTGTGGAGTCATTCTGCAAGTGAAGTTACTTCTCTGCTTCACTATGAAGCAAGTCTACAGAGGATGTTTAGTCAGGTCTGCACGGTTCAACCACCGCAACTTCATTAGGCCAATATACGTTGCCTCCTTATTTATCCTCATGAGTCTTGCTTAACTCATGGCATCAACGCCAAAGAACTTCTGCCTAGGAATCCTTAGGAATCAGAGAATCAGATTATCCATGCAATAGCATGGCAAAATTTTGTTCCAAAAAACACCGAAGTTCTAATATGGATATTTTGATTTTCTAGTTATTATATACTGCAGCTTTATTGTGCAGGCCCCTCTTTTAATTGGTTGCGATGTGAGAAACATGACTGCAGAAACATTAGAGCTTTTAAGCAATGCAGAAGTCATTGCCGTAAACCAAGGTAAAACTTGGGATTGACCCCACTTTTCTGCCCCACATCACATGATTTGAGGAAGAGGTGTTTGTAAATGATAATATAATCTATACCGAATCTCTAGTCTAAGTACACAATTTACTGTTAATCCTCTATGTGGCTTGTAAAATAACAATCTTTTCTTGTCACAGATTCACTTGGTGTCCAGGGAAGGAGGGTTCACTCTTCTGGTACAGATGGTTGCAAGCAGGTAATACCACACCATCTTATAGCAAGATTGTTAAGAGTCTAGACATGCATTTGAGAGTTCTATTTGTGGGGTAACCCGACATGAACATAGCCAAAGTTGGGTTCCCCCTGAAATATAATGCAACCATCGAGTTCAATCACTTAAAGGCAAGGTCACAGAGGTTACCCTTAACACAGCCACTCTAGCTGGACATTGGGATTTAATCATGTCTGCATTGTATGTTTCTTTGGAAACAAATGCCAACATAGACTTTTATGTTCAGAGTGCCCTGCACTTGGGAAATTGTCAGTTAAAGAGTCTCTCGATAAAACTTTTGAATGCAATTCCATAAAGCATCTTGCTATCCACAAGATAATTATTGGTGAAACTGGACATCAGGTTTGGGCAGGACCATTGTCGGGACACAACTTGGTTGTTGCCCTGTGGAACCGATGCTCAAAAGCTGCAACCGTCACTGCTAATTGGGAAGCAATTGGGCTTGAATCCAGCACTGGTGTCTCTGTTCGAGATTTGTGGCAGGTAAGGGTGTGCGAAGGGCGTTCTTAGTGTGAAACAATATCTACTGTCATTATGAAGCAATAAACCAGCTATTGGTCTTTTTCACTTTTCCCTGGTCTCTAATATACTTTGGTTTCACAGCACGAACAAGTTGCAGATGATGCAGTATCGTCGTTCAGTTCTCGAGTCGACGCACATGATTGCCACATGTATAAATTCACGCCTAATACGGTATCTCATTGGGAGATCTAGTTCACCACCCATAGGTGTGGTTTTGCATTGGGGCGGTACTACTTGATTACGGTTCTGCAGCTCATTTGAAACTCTCAAAGAATGATGTTATAAGGTGTTGATTTATATGAGAGAACTGGCCAAAGTTTCAGCTTTTGGTTATTCATTGTATAACCTTGGGAAATGCAGAGAAAAACCGTTCCATGTGTGAATTTAATTCTACCTTTCTCAAATTCGTCGTATCTATTGTACTAGTTTCTAGAAAAATAAAAAAATCTTGCCACAGAAACACGAGAAAAAAGGGTTCAAGAATTTCTAGGATGGCAAAAGATGCATTGCTTGGTTCTGGTAAGTGTATTATTTTCGTAAACAACATGCAGTTGATCACTAAACTAGTCAGTGAACAATTTGGGCACAATATTAGATAGCATCATTAGTTCCAATAAAGGCCAGTCGCAGAAACCAGAAACAAATTGTCTCAAGTTCATCACCAAGTAAAAAAAGTTTCTCAGACAATTATCCTCCACTCGCCAATAATTTGTTGGGAGCACAAAACATCCGCACGCCATTTGCAGCATTTGCAGCTCGGCTCATTCCTAAGATGGTTTGTTCATGTCTTTGGAGAAAAAGAAAAGAACTAGATCCGGTTGTCTAAATCAGAACCGGGCATGAGATAGGTAAATAAAGTTAAGTTCAGGCTCAAGATATAGAACTCCCTTTGTTCAGCAAACGTCTCATATCACCTATATGCTCAACAATCCATCACCGGGGCAGTGGCGGAAAGTCCTCATCGCCGCACTGGACAACTTCAGTCAGAGTCCTGTGCAAACAGTTTTAACGCAGGAATTATACCATCAACTTTTGATATTTCATTACTTCAGTAAACTCGTACAGAGAAAAGGAAGGCCCTACGTGCTCTCCAGTGATGAATCTGGCTGCTCCTTAACATCCGTCATTGGCACACTCCTTGATGACTCCCCAGCGAAATGACCTGACTGACCCAGTCCAGGGCACTCGTAAGTACCAAACCTAAAGGTATCTGGCGTCGACTTCTCATGGCAGGGAAGAAGCGGGAAAGCCTCGAGTGAAAGATCGAGACAGTTCTCAGTTTCCCTGGCGTCTTCATTTTCCATCTGAATTGCTGTAGAGTTCAGACAATTTTCAACCCCATCCATCACCAGAAACTGATCCCTATTTTCCATCTCAGTTGTTTTTGCTTCTGAATCCTGGACAGTAGATCTGGGACTCATCGGCCTAGTCCGTTGCCGCATTCTTCTGTCAAACCGATGGCTCTGCATTCTCAAATAATTCAGTTAAGCATTGCTTTCCTAATCATTCCACTGCTTTACAAATATAGGAAGAATAGATTATGCGTAGGTCGAACAAGACCTTTGATTATCACAAATACAACACCCAACCTATATTTGTATTTATAATCACCAAACGAAACACTCAACATGTCCAGGACATCGCCCTTAAGAATTTAACTATGATTCTCTCTCTTTCTTTGAAATTGCCTAAACTTGGTTCCTTATTTCTTCACACATTAAGTCCAGAGAAACAAGTCCAAAAATAGGTAATCATTGCTCTTTGTAAATTTCGGACCTCTTGTAGGAGCAAATCTAGCTATAAGATGATATGGTATTTCGTAAATCAAATGCCGTTTGAGTGTGGATGGATACCAACATCAAAGGTTCCCACTGAATCAATATGCAGAGAAGCTCATCTATTGAAAATGAAACTTCAAGTCCTCACTGCATGTTACTCAAAGAGCTAGAGACCAGTAATCTAATTCACCATAAAATTGAAGTCTCGGGGAATTAGATAATTACCATAGCACGGTGGTTGACAGGACCTGTTGCACGGTTAGGAGGATTCTTCGCACGTTTGTTTACGTTTTCTTCAGTCTCCAACAGGGCAGCAGATAGCCCATGAGTACTTTCATAGCAGTTGAGAGGCTTTGGGAAGAAAACATCTGTGCCTTTTCGAAAGAGTGAAGCTCGATTGCGACTTGGGAATCGCTGTAGCGCATCCAATGTACTGTTGTTCTGAACTTGGGATGATAGTGGAGTATTCAGCTCATCTGCAAATAAGTTGCACTCGTAATGCCACTGACTACAAACTAAATTGTTATAGTAACTCGGAAAATCTCCAGCCAGATCAGCTACTTCAACATTCCCAGTGCCAAATGCAGAAACTGGAAGTTCTAGGTCTGGCCTCACCCCTCTTCCATTTCTATCCAGAGTATTCTGAAAGAAACTCTCTATCCCTTCGAGCAATCTCTCTCCAGGTAGCATGAGAATCTCACCAAGCTTTTGGGCCCCATAAGCAAGTGCCCATCTCATCCGATAGAAATTGGCTGGACATATTCATAAAGTCATTATCAACAGACTAAGCAAATAATCTCAGGAAACAGCTCACCATTAAAGAACCAAGATGTGATGCCCTTCCAATCATCAATATTTGGTCTCATCAAGCATAGACATAGAAAGTAGTTATGTTCTGAATGAATATATATCAGAAAAAGTTCATCGCTGTTATGATGGAAGAATCTATGCTCTTACTGTAAAAGGATTGGACCTTTGGGATTATCTAATAGGTGAAAGAAGTGGTATGTCGAGAAGGTCAAGATCCAGAACACTAGCAATGTGAGAAAAATTAAACACTGGCAACTCTAGCCAGATTAACATCCAATAGTCTTGCAGTCTCACGATATCAAAAACTTGCTCATTGTTGTTCATGGCAACTCAAAAAGTAAGACAGTGACACAACAATCTGTATTGTCAATTTCTTTGATGACAATAATAGTGATAAATATATCTAAGTCTTAGATTCTCACAGCATAGAATACCCCCTCATTGTCATGCATGGCAATGGCAGCTTATAAAAGCATGGGTATCCGATTTATGTTTTTCATCTCCTTCAGGGAAGCCTACGGCTTAGAGCTATTACTTTACTCATCTAAAACTGAGAGAAAAGGTAGGATGGGTTGGCAAAATAGTAACTACCTTTATTCACACTACGCCCTAGATTGTTGTTGTCCTTCAAAGGATCCAGAATATTTAGGTGCTTAACAGGAAATCCCGGAGCTCTTGTCTCGAGTGCATTAGTTGGGCCAGAAAACATTGCCTTGCAGTTTCTGAAAAATTCCTTACCAAGAAGTAGAGTACTACCATCATTCTCTGGCAGCTCTTCTGTGAAAAGCACAGAGAAGGTTATTCAGGAAGAGTGGATGCAAAGAGAAGGCATTTGCTCTTATCTGCTTCTAGATGCAAATGAGATAAGAGCAAATGAGAAACATGTGGATAATCCACTGCCACTTACGTTCAAGTATTGGGAGCGAACTTACTGCAATAGGACCATATACACTCACACAGAAAGTGTCCCAGTTGAATGTGCTGTAGTAGTCCAGAAACCTGTATAATACCTATACACAGTAATTCAAATCAATGCCTCCTGCTTTTGCATGCATCAAGGATTCTTCAAACAAAGAATACACACCCCTAAAGGACCATTCAAAGATGAATGGAAGCGATTGATGATGTACAAGACCATCATTTCCAACCCATATGCTGAAATTAGGCCATGGTGAGCACCAAGAATTCGGCTCTCATAGAAACACCAGGCTTTGATCAAGATAACACTTCGTTTGAAAAGATGATCTTTCCCCATTAGTTCATCAACCTGGAAGCATCACACTCATCAGAAACACATAATCAAGATCACATTAACTTAACCGTCTTTGTTAGGGCCACCATAAGTTACTGGGAATCGTCTTAAAATCCCAATAGGAGAAAGTATCTCATCTGACGGTTAACAAGTCAATCAAAGTTATTGATTCCAAAATTAAAGTTCTGCGTAGGATGACAAGCATATATATGCGAGCAATGCGATTGGTCGGTCACACGACATCAGCCATGTGACCAATGCATAAAATACTTTTCCCCACACAATACCTATATTTTCAGCTAAATTTTAGATAATACCTGCTCCAGAAAGCAAAGAGTACTCAGCCCAGCATGCTGGTTGAAAGTTATATCCACTGCTATGCTCTCCATACAGAATTTTACGATCTTTACCTGCCACAAGAAACCGAACATCAAGTTCAAACTAGATAATCTGAGTTTCATTCACTTAAGGGAAGTACTACTTTGCATTTCACAGAATGATGAAAGAAGTTTGGTCAGCAAAGAAGGAACTGAAGATTTAAAACACTTCATGCTTACTCTGATAAAATTATGGAGAGTACAGCTTGTCCATTATAATCATCATCCATACAACATATCTTACATCTATGAGAACAGATTTGACCATTTCTACCAGGATAGCAAAGTGGAAAGCTGCATGTGCTAAGGAAAACTCCAAATTTGAGAGGTTCACTGAACTTGCCACCCTAGATTCTGGAACTTGGGAATTATAACTTATCTGATTATCCGCATCAATATGATTTAAATCAAAGCTTTCACAAATGAACCTATAAAAGGAGCAAAAAATATGTTCCTACAACGGTTTTCAATTTCCTAATACTTTCCTCCAGGTATTATGCTACTGTGATTCTCCCGCAAAACAATTTCCTAGTACGTTTCCAATAGTAGTCTTTTACTTGACCCATCAGTAACTACACAAAAGAAAGGGATGTCCATAACAGATTAATTTCTACAATAGACATGCTATGGCCCCAAATCTGCATGAGAAATTAATTGTCTGTTCTGCTAACTTGCTCTTATTTAGCTTTATAACAATAACTTGCCTAATCTGGCAACAAATAACAATATGTAAGTGTACCAGCTTGTAAGTCATTCTATTCAGTATAACAAGGGACCACAATATTCGTATCACTAGGAAAGGAGAGAATCCTACTTCAAATCACTCCGACATTGTAATCAATGTTCACAATTTCCTAATCAGTCAGCTCCTTAACTAGATAAAGAAGAAGAATTGAAAAAGACAGGTGGATCCCATATTAAACTATTAATTCTAATTCCTGATTCTCGGGCATCTCTTGACAATCAGACAGCTGTGAAATTAGATTGATTAGGCCAAGTAACGATATTCTAAAAGCACTAATTTAGCCACCGCAACACAAAATACGACTTCTCCTCATTATGGCCAACGAAGAGCAAGCCAATGTGCTGTCACGGTAAACCCTATACCATATCGGACTCAATAGCTGATCTATCCTCGACAGTAGAGTCAACATGCCATCAAAGACTATACAGCACACAGTCAAATTAAGGGTCAAGTCCATGATGATGATACTGAAGTACAAAGACAACATACAGGTAAAAGGACTAGATGTAGCTTTCTATGACTGTAATTTATCCAGTTATTTGGCAGTAATGGACAGGTTTCGTTATGAAAAAGTTGAATTAAAGAAAACCTATTATTTTCTTGTTTTTGCTTCTGGAGTTTCTGATTTATGACCAATTATCACTTTCATTTAAATCAATCTGCAATTACTTCACCACCTAATGGCATCCCCATGCTCGCAATTGTTTAGCAGACCACCATCTGCCACCAGCCTCTGAAACAAACAAGCTGACCTCCATTACCATTAAAATGAATCACCAACACCATCTGATATGCTCTTCCTTATATCTGCCCCCGAGGGCACTTTGTCACCATCACCACCGATAGGACAGCGAACCACCCCATTCACTAGTCACTGGCCACTTCACCACAGGTTAATTCTACTTGTCTGATTGCCCCATCACCATTCTCATAATATTTTTCCAAGAAAAAAATCCAGTACGCAATTTGGAATTATCTTTAATTGACACCTTTTCTAATTTGGAAAAAAAAAAAAAGTAATAGATATAGCCTAATTTTAAAATTGTAGGTACAAGCACTCAAATCACTAATCGGTAGGATCCATTCACAGGGACCTCTAACGAATCGATAAGTACTCAGCGACTTATCCACCAAGACAAAAATAATTTATGTTATTAATTTCCAAAAAATAGTGTGGAAAAATCTACATGGTTTTAAATGACCTTAGATCTCAATAAGTAAATAGTTGTGAGTTGGTAAAACCACCAAAGGTAAAAGTATAGGTAAAAGCAAAAGTAAAAAGCATACAACGTTCCAAAACCACATTGGGCAAATTGTATCAGATCCGTAACATCTGTCGGTTTCCCTTGATCCAACAATTTTAGCTAACGGAACCAATATATGACAAAGATCATTACATATAGTTTGCTAATGTGAACTAGAATAGACATTTTGAGGTGGGACTTTTCCTTTTTTTTATAGAAAAATAAAGGGTTTCATTAGTAGAAAAAATCAAGTACATCAGGAAAGTACGTGGACAAAAATAGAGAGAAACAAAAAAATAAAAGTAGAACATCAGAAGACTATATAGAATCAGGACAGGATGATAACAATACGAATGAAAAAAACCAAAGATCTAGATCCCTCAACAATCTTCTGTAACTTCTTTTCGACTGCATCACATGAAACAAAGTGAGGCAGAGCCCACAGAAGTTCTAGATAGAAAACGAATGACTTACTTTCCTACTTAATAGCTACAATTAATTGCACAGGATGATGTGGCATAAATAACTTAGCCGTTATCAATCAATCTTTTAGTTTTGATAACAAAATAATTGCCATGCCCCTTTAATAAGAAAGATGGACAAGATCAAGCCTTAAAATTGAGTGTGCAAGCCACTAGAGCTACCAAAATTCTTGTTTTTTAGGCAAACTACAATAGCTCACATGGTTATGGGCATCCATTAAGATATGAATTATGCTTTAAAGGTCCACCATCCAGTCCTATTCAATTAAAAAATTAAACCCTCAAAGTGAAACATATGCCAACCCTTCTCACGATCTTTCTCCTTTTAGTCTCCCCCATTGAACTCTACATATGATTTTGAAGAGAGTGGGGAGGTAGCCATACTACAACTTGGAAGGAGGTGATCATCAAGCACTAATGAAATTCCTGCTTCTCCTATGCTACAGTTGTCTGTGTACAAAGCTCCCAAATGCCCAGTTGAGCACAACTCGGGTATTAAAGAGATTCGTCCTTCTTCATCAAGTTCTTAGTATGTTACCAAGGGGAGGGTTGTAAGAACAGCAACTACGATTTTCTCAATAATAGGAGCTTTCCCCAAACTTACAGCATCCATATGAGAGCCAGAATTTGGATTTTTCACAGGTAGTGGCTGGTATTGTTCATGTTTCAAAAACCGTGATTAAATTGACCGGGTTCGACTACGATAAAAAGCTAATAATCCAATTTAATCAACCCACTTGTACCAACAGAGTTGAAATATAACTAAGCCAACCTCTCCCTATGTCAATCAAATCAAAAAGGGTTAGATCAGTCAAATTGCATATAAACAAATTTGGGATGTCATAGATAGTCAAGACAGATTTGGTATGACGACATGTGCGTGGAAGTTGACATTAATGCATAAATTAGAATATGTCGGAGCCATTGAGGCACCAGAAAAATATACAAGTTCAAATACTCTTGAAGAAGGGAGCAATGTCTCAAGCTTAAGGGTCTTGGCCTCTTTTTCATAGGCCAAAGAGGCCTCCATTGCAATCCCAAGCTAGCTTGCCAACTCTAGCACCATCAACCATTATCAAGGTTTTTGAAATTCAAAGAACACCCCACAAGCAGATAGGGTTAAATGAAAGATAAGTCAATATTGGATTACAGGTAGTAAGATCCTCGAAATTTCAAAAGGAATATATATAAAGACGAATAATTGGGAAGTATCCAGACTTTTTTAAGATGAAAGCACAAAATGAATATTCATTTGAAGGCCTTTTTCCACTTTACAATGGGAACTTTAACTACAATTTATTTTCAAACCAGGAATCTCAAAATATATGAATTTCAACCTAAATAAGATGAAATTGAATGGAAATAAAATCACCTAGAAGTATTGGAGGCTAGGCGGATATCAATCAATCGCTTTATTAATTAGAATGGAAACAGAAATTAACAAATGTGTAACCTATTTGAGATTTGGATTATTTGGAAAGTTTAGGTCAAATGATCGTAACAACCTTTGATCCTGATCTGGATACTAGTACTTGTGCTTCTTATGCATTCGAGGTTGAAGAAACCTACCATCAAAGACTTACTTTGAGGTAATAAACTCATAGTGGCCTAACCATGAGTTCATACTGTCGCTTTTTACAACCGCATTAACAACTCCAAATCCGTCTAGATGACATGATGATCATTTGTAGTTTCTGTGGCTAAGCATTTCCCACAGCCACACTAGCATTGGCCTGTATTTACATCTATAAAGTTCTTTACTTTAATGACGACAATCTTGGCTCATCACAGCCACACATGTTTCTTATTTGGCATGCTATAATCAACTAGGATGCTCAAAGTCACGACTTAACTCCTTGATCACAGGGCCATGAGGGCATCAAGCCAAAGTATTTGCATTTGGATCTAACAAATAAAGATATTCAATACAGTTAGGATCATCTTTAAACCTCATTGATATGCAATGTGAACGGTAATGGCTGCAAGCAAATAGTCCACTGGGAAACCAAGATACCAGTTTGACATATTGAATCCAAAATTTGGACATAGATTGATTGATCAGAAAGCAAAATTCAGAACATGACAAGAAAACAATACCCACAAGAATCAATGTTGAGATTTAATCCGTCATAAATAGATAAAAAATTACTGACTCAGCAATCAAATATTCATTGGTCTATGTACCAAAGCTCAAACTATGAAGCACCCAAAATAGCAATAGGTGAAAAAAGCAGCAACACACTGAAAGAAAGGACATGTATCTCAAAGATGATAAATGGAACAGCTCATCATTTTTAAGATAATCGAAAAGAAAGTATAGATTAACCTGAGCATTAATGTAAAGGATGTCCTTTATTTGGAAGTCTGGATCCCTCCGTCTATTTTCCAGAAATTTGCAAATCTCTACGGCAAAAGCTTCTTCCTCATCATTATAGCAAAGGATTGTCAAATCAATATCTCCATCAGGGATATACGTTCCCAAAGGCACAGAACCAAATGCAAAGACCTGTGAAATTTCACCCATGGAGAAAAAACCTGTTATTCTTCTAATATTAAAAGAAACCAGATTTCATCAATCCTCAAATAAGCTTATAGGTTATCTTTGAAAAAATAAATAAATAAATAAAAGGTCCTACATGTACATCCTTTGAGAGACAGACATCTCAAAAGAAATGACTCAAACTATAACGTATGTACGACAAAGAAGACATTCTGTATCAGAATTTCCAAGCTGTATCCAGATCATCCCGCAGATATTACATATTAATAATAAGAATCGGCGAGCTTTGTAATTCTCAAACAATCATTTAACAAACTTCAATGACGACACTAGGTGACATAATTCATTAACCATTATACCATAACCCTGCAGCCAGTATAAATTCTACCTGCAGATAACAACATTGACATTCGAGTGTAATTGAATAGTCCACAAAAAAAAAAAAAATTGTGCAATGCCAGTTCTGGCAGATCAAGCTCCATCAGGACAGCCCTTGTGTTGCTTTGAATATTAGTGGACTAAGGATTCAAACAAGGTATATGTCAAAGAAGAAAACCTCATCCCGCTAAAGATATTCATTGAAGCATACAAGGGATATGTCAAAGAATATTCACCTCAGTCCCATAATGTCCTCTGATAATTCTCTGAACATGCTCAATAACCCGCTGTCTTTTTTCCTCAGACAATGGAGTCGGTTGAATTGCAGATAGTATCTCTTGAATCCTTTGCTCAGAGATCATCCAGATTTCCAAGCCAATTGACAATGAATGCGCCTTAGGTGGAGAGGAGGAGGAGGAGGAGGAGGAGGGGGAGGAGGGGGATGTCGAAGACAAAGGCGAAGGCAATTGATCCATGTAACAACTTCCAGATTTCAGCTTCTGAAAAAGAATCACAGACAGTTTTCAGTATTGAAAACTTTTCTGAGCAGAATACTTCAAAAACACTTTCAAATAGAAGAGCAATCATTTACAGTCTTCATTTTATAACAAAAGAAACCCAGAAAAAGAAAACTCTCTGACAAAATCCAGCAAAAACTGGGGGAGATCTTCCAGGAGAATTTGCAATAAAATGATGAAAAACGGACGCATTTAGCTAAACGATGCTTTAAAAGAAAATTAAGTCAGAAAAATAGTGGTAGATTGAGTCAACGTTTATACCGTTGAAAAAAATTAAAATAATGCGTTACATATGATTAAAACACTCTAATTGGCAGCACTGAGACAATCCCTTCAAAAGTCTTGTCAACAGCAAAATTCGATTCAGCAGCAGATGAACTATATATCAAATTTCAGATTTTCAGCATTCTAAGCTCACTTATACAGCCTCAGTGGAGCCGTTCATAATACCCAAAAAAAAAAAAAAAAAAATCCAGAAAATATTCAGAAAAGAAAAGAAAAACACAAGATCATGGATTTGTTGAGAAAAAGTTCAAGCTAGGGCTCTTCAAACATCTGAAAAATAGAAAATGGTAGGTGATGACAAAAAAGAAGACAAAGGAACAAAAGAGATTTGAAATTTCAGCACTTTCCCATCTGAAGGAAATTCAAGGAAGATCTGATAGACAGAAATACATGCAAATGCTCTGATACAGAAGAAAATTCAGCAACCAATTGGAACGATCTTGATCAATTCTCACCGTCGCAGGACAAATCTCACTTCTGTCAAGAGGTTTCTTTCAATAATTGGGGAAAATTTCTTTGTGATCCAACAAACACCAGAAGGCTAAATTCAGCAAATTAATAACTAGACCCATATATAACTTTTCGTAATCAAAGCACACTACCGTTTGTTGCTAGTTTTCTATTTTTCCTGCCTGATATCAAGGGTCATCTGAATACAAATCACCGAGGCAGTACAAATAAACAACCTTGGTGCTAAATACCTTCTATCCTTGCCTGATATGGCTTTTAATAGCATTAATTACATATGGATTTGATAGTTACTGTCCTGCCAAAAAGTTGAGCCTCACGACTTCAAAGAAAAACCATTTTGAGTTGCAATTCAAAGATGCACCTTGTCTTTTCTGCAAAATGAAATTAATGATACGCACAGAGCACTTTATACATTCGGTTTCAGGAGTGAGAACATGTTTTTGCCACACCATAATTTAAAAAAAAAAATAATACCAAGCAAAGCATCTTTGCTTGCTGCTAATAACCTTTTTCACCTACAGATGACACTCGGTGTATTTACCAAATAAGAGGCCTAGATACTACCAGATTCAACATGCACGATGCATATGATAGAAAACCTTGAGATTGGTTGGGACTATTTTAATCTCCCTAAAATCAAGCATAGATACAGGAAGTATGAAAGAGAAAAACATATAATAATGGCCTTTCAAGCTGTCACCAACACCATGAAACATAAAGCAAGCTGAAACTGAGGCAGTTACTATGAGCTTTTTGCTGAAAATAACTGAAGTGCCTAACCCATTTGATTCAAACCAGAGTTCTAGACTAATGAGTATTTAAAGAATTCGAAACACCCTCGAACTCTAGAAGTGCTTACTAACAGCTCTTATCAAGGTTAGTATGCAATTACATCTTCTCACAGGAGGCAAGCTCGACCCAATCTCACTTTCCAGGTAGAGAAAGTCAGGATGCCACACTTCGAATGCCATCTGTCTTCGTCAAAGCATGCGCCAGATGTCATCTTCATGCTCATCTCGAGTTCTCAAAGTGATACAACCTCCAACTATTTTCAATCCTTCAAGGCTCGGCCCCCGTTCTCCCATTCTCAACCGACTTCCTGCGGCAAATTCAGCTCACGAAATCACCTCCACTTAGTTTTCACGCGCGATGGATTCCGACACAAGAAAGTCCTCGAATGTGACACGCGACAATGCGACTCACACAAGATTAATCCCACAAATCGCGTCCTTTCTAGCGCGAATTGCAAAGACAACGAGCCACGTAAAACCCAATGTAGACGCTTCCCAAATTTAACAGCACCGGCGCGAATTGCAATCGCTACTCAACTATTCTTCATCAATAAAATTCTCGCGAAAAACATCGCTTCTAGATAACACGTAACGAGCAAGATCACCGACCCAGTTCACGTACGTGACAATTAACCAATTCTACGCAAACCAAACTCACCAATTCGTCGTACGATTCATACCCAGAAAGAGAAAAACGCTCGAATAAGGTCGAGCATTCACTGCCGGTTCGATTCTAAGCGAGGCAGGATGCGGAAGAGACCAAAATACAGAAAGACTTCACCTTTGAGGAGCAACAGTATCGTTTCGCGGAGTCTCGGATTTGTTTCCTTGTTCGGCGCCATGCAAAAGCGAGGGTAAACGAAGGTTTCCATAACCGGAGCTCCAAATCTTGCAACCGAATCCATCGATCGGAAACAACGCCGGGGCGAAACTGGAAATGGAGGAAGAGCCTCGTCGGAAACTGATCGGCGGCGACTCGTCTTCCTCGGACGTTTTCACCGGGAACATCCGATGGAGAACTAATAAAAATAAAAATAAACATTAAATGTAGAAATCCATAATCTTTCATAATAGTAAGATATATTTTTTGAATAATTCAGCTAGAACTATTCGTCGTGTTTGATGGTTATCAATAACATAAAATTATGCGATTTCGTTTTCCATTCCAAGCAATTGCTGGCTCGATCAATCCATAATCTTTCATGACAGTAAAATATAATTTTGAATATTTCAGCTAGAACTATTCGTTATATTTGATATTTATCCAAAAAATGATAAATCGTGCACTTTTATTTTTCATTCCAAGTGATTGCTAACCCAATTATTTTATTTTTAAAATCAAAAGTTTGATAATGTATTAGCATGAAAATACAAATTTTCGTCTTTCCTAACATAAATGTAACTTTCTAAGTCTCTAGTTATTATTTGAAATTGTTAAAGAGAAAATTGATCTCAAGTATTTTTCTTCTGTGAAGAAAATTATTCTTTTTTTTTTTCTCAAAATCACGTTGGTATACATATGTTTCGACGTTACATAATAACAAAAAACCAAAAATTTGGGATTTTAAATTTTGGATCATCCATGGCAATCAAAAATAGAAAGCTACCATGTCGTAAATCAAAAGTAAAATATGATAAATTTGGATAATTTAAAAATTTACCGTGGATGCCACAAAATCGAGGGAGAGAGTTTGAAGAAGAAAAGAGTAAATGAGTCAATGATCATTTTCATAAAAAGAAATTAGAAATAAGAAAATAAATCTATCGATCATCCAGTAATCACTTCTATTTCAAAGATAGGCCAGCATTCCAATATCAATTGACTCCTCTTCAGATGATGATATACAAATAATTGCGATCTTTTATTGTAATAGAGAGCAAAACATCATAAGTTTGGAATGTTTCATTTACAATGATTAACAAAAAGGTTCATAACAGTCCATTGTAAATAAAAACAAAATATCATATTTTTTTCCAAGTACGACGCTTCGCATGGGTTTATTGCGATCCTTTGTAGCCAAAAATTAAATATCATAAGTATTGAATCTTTTAATCATAACAATTTTCAAAAGATTTACAACGTTCCATCATAACCAAAAAATTTAATCCCTTAACTTTGAATATTTTTTTCTAATCACGACTGTTTATACAAGGAGATGTCATAATCAACAACATAATGTCATAAAATATAACTCGATTTGACCTTTTATAATGTTAAACGGCCATCTTGTAGGCATTGTTTGGCAACCTTTTGTTTCTTTATTTTCCTGTTCATTTGCTTCTCATAATAGAAAAAAATAAAAATCTGTTTGACAACATCAATTAAATTTTCTACTCTTTGAATAGAAAAGTGGCGAGAGAATATATTTGAAACAGAAATAAGAAATAAAATAAAATAAAGTAGTTTTTATTCTTAGAACAATTTATAGAAATAAGTCATTTTTTTCTTTTATTCTTCTTTCTTGGAGGCGGACAGCAAAGAAAAAAAAAAAAAAAAACAATTCTTAAAAAATTATTAAAATTAAAAGAAATGCTACGTTACAAAAAAAAAAAAAAAAATTATGAATCGTACCAAATACATTTCTACTCTTTTTCAATTATTAAAATAAAAAATTTGTGTAGTTATTAATACGTTATTTTGCTTAGAAATTATTATTGAAAATGGAAAATACTATTTTTGAAAAGAAATTGTTCTCCATAACAAATGTTACCAAACCGATCTCAAATGTGTCAACATGTCAATTGAATAGTGCATAAATCATTATACATTTCACTACTATTGTGAAGGGACGTCCATTTTCTAGTGGGTCAGACATCCGATCTTATGCCAAAATTAGCTCAAATTCAACTGTCAATATTTTTTTTCATTACAATCTAAAAGTTCCTTGCTTAGTGAGTACTTTGGCTCAAGATAAAGTAAACGTGCCCATTGGTATTTAGATCGATTCATATCATCTTATGTCACACCATACATTCACTAATCAAGCGATTTTCCTAATCAACATCAAATAGATAAATCACAATTCGCTACTCGAATATCATCTACTAGTTTTTGATATCTATGAAAAACCTCAAGCAAGTTTCATCACGAGATAGTGATACTAAACTCTTCAGTGGCTTCCCAAGTCCATTCAATTGGAAATAAGGTGATTGAATATCATATGGAAAGATGAGAAAATATCCATCCAGAGCAAGAAAGGAGTGGAATTTCATCAATTGGGAGGATTCTTTGGGCTCAATCTAATTTAAAAAGGGATTCAATCTATAACTTTCATCCATTTATAATTTTGTTTTGTTACATAAAACTAAAAAGGTACACTCTTATTCATATTAAAAATAGAAATTTTAGATAAAAGAATAAAGTATCATCATTTTCTTAAATAAAAGTTTGTAATAGATTTTATTTCAAATAAAAGCCTGAGATACTCCATTTTTTTCAAATAATAACAGAAGTAGATTTAGTTTTAATTAAAGGCATGGAGTGACCATGTTAATGTCAAATAAGACTTTATCGGCTGGTCAATGATATTTTTTGTTATTTATGGTGCGTTTAGTAACGTTTTTGTTTAAAAATTGTTCAAGGGAACAAAAATAGAAAAAACTATTTCTGCTCCGAGGAACAATTTTTGAATAGAAGAAGGTGTTTGGTAAACTTGTTATGGGAATAAAAAATGAATAGAAACACGTTTGGTTTTATGTTCTTTTTTTGTTTCTTTTAATTTTTTAATTTTTCTTTTTTTTTCTTACTTTTTCTTCTTTTGGCCGGTCGCGCCGGCCATGGCCAGCGACTAGTCAACGAGGGTTGGTGGCCTCGCCCAACCACGGTGAGGCGAGCTCAAGCTCACCTAGATCCGACGAGCCCGAGTTCACCCGGCCTTGCCCCGTGCCGGTAAGGCTAGGTCGAAGCCTTGGTTGGGCGAGCTCAAGCCTAACCACCAACTCGCCCGGCCATCGACGAGACTTAGCCTCGCTAGGCCACCGCTAGCCGCCGAGCCTCGCGCTCGAGCTCGAGCTAGATGATCCGGTGAGCCCGAGCTCGCCGGGAGCCGATGACGCCGGCGAGGTCACCGCCCTCGACGGCCGCCGCCCCGGCCCTCGACGGCCGCCATGGCCGAGGCCGACGACGGCGGCAAAGAAAAAAAAAAAAGAAAAGAAGAAAAAAAGATAAGAAAAAGAGAGGAAAAAAATTTATTCTTAAAAATTTTTTAAAACAAGAAACACATTTTTCTTGTTTCTTGTTTTTGTTCCAAATGTGTTCTCGAGAATAAAAAAAATAGATTTGAAACAAAAACGCAAACAAACGCGTTTCTATTCTTTTTTTTGTTTTCTAGAACAAAAAAATAGAAATTTTGTTCATAAACAAAATAAAGAACGTTAACAAATAGGGCCTTATTCTTCTCTTTCCTTTTTCTTTTCTTTCAGAAAAACTACCAAAAAAAAAAAAAAAAAAAAAAAAGAGGCACACAACACACACACAAGCCAAAACGGGAGGGATGGCCCAAGCCCTCTCGTATGTGGCCACCGCCCCATTGCAAGTGGGGTGTCAGCCATGGCTAGGAAGGTGACCCTCAGCCAGCCCTCCCACCCAAGGTTTTTTTTTTTTTTATTTTTTAAGATTTAACCTTTTTTTCTTTTTTGAGTTTGTTATATTTTGAGAAAAATAGAAAAAAAAAAGGTAAAGGACAAAAATGGCATTGACCAACCAGTAAGATCATGCCCTTCTTTAGGATTGAAATGATTATTTTAAGTTCTCAATTGAAATAAAGTTTAATTTAGGCTTATATTTGAGAATATAATAGCACTTTATGTTCTTATTTGAAATTTTCTCTAAAAAAATTTCCATATATTTTTTACCAAAGCGAAAACTTCAAGCATCATTAATAAAGTCAGTTAGATTTTTCCCGGTCAAATTAGATTTGAGTTTTCGACTTTCAAAATGATCCAAATGAAACCTTTATTTAATGACTTTATCGTATGAAATGGAAAAAAAAAAAAAACGTGGTTTTCGAGGTATCACCCATTTATCTCTTTTCCATTTTTTGACTAATTTTAAAAGCATCTATTGCATTTTTTGTCTTTCTCACAAGCTCGGTTGCCATCTGTCTAACATGTCAAGCCAAGTGCAGCGACACGACCAAAATAATACATCTTTGCGAAAACCGAAAACGAAGATTTTTTTAAAATTTCCTTCATAAATGCGTAGCTTCCCTTCTCATCTGGTGAAGCCTTATCCTCATTTCAATTCTTTATAACGCTAACTTTTTTCCTCTAAATGTATTTTCTATTTATTTTTCCGCATATCATTTGTTTTGTAGTTGAAAAGTTAGAAAGCATAGGCACGGGCACTTAACCAGACCCACGAGTTCAGGCCGGGGCAAGGACTCCGAAAGCTTGGGCGGCAGTCCGCCTGACCTCAGCCCATCCGGACTCACCCAGTCATCGAATTTTTTTTTTCGGCCAGTACCCAGTCATCGAATTTACGTGCCAATATTTTGCAAAAATCAGAAAAACATCATAGTATAGACCGAAGACAAACGATCAGCAGTAGCGTCACACCGGTAAGACATTTTGCCTTAAAGCTAGAAGCCTCTGATGTATGCACAAAAGATCCTTTCTTCGAGAGGGAAGTTCTTCCAATACCCGCGTCCAGCAGACCGAGCCAATCAGAATTATTGATTTTGTGAAACTCATCACACGTACGGTTCACAAAATTAATGGCTGGAGAATGCCGGCATGTCCTTTGAAGGTGGTGCATTCCATCGGCTAAACCAATAGCATGCACAGACAACCCGTTCAACCATCGCAATGCTCACAACGGGTCGGGCAGGTGCTGACTCCCCAAAGCCAGAGGTCAGGACAAAGCCATGGTAAAACGGCCAATGAATCTCCCATGCCGGCTCGTGCGATGGGTCATGTAATAGGAACAATGTGACAAGGAAACCATTGCGACATGCCACCAAAAACCAAGATATCAAAATGTATCAAGCGCTAGTGAGGAATTCAGCACCTTTGAATATTGAAAGAAATTGGACATAGAAAGGACAAAGGGAAAGCTTCTAGGGCTTTTCAATCCGCTAAATCAAGCAAATAGAGATCAAATGACCATGTATGTAACTAGGAAAAACATGTCACTCCTTAAAAATCCCCAAAATTCAACAGCTATGAAACATCAAAATCCATCCAGATAACTCCGGAGGAAGCCTCTTAAAGACATGAGATGAATTTGGCTCTTCAAGTACGAGGAGGCGGACCTCCAACACGAGGTCCCTGACCAGGCTGTCCAGGCTGTCCAGGCTTTGGCGCATCATCCTGCAAATGAAATCACAATCACAACAAAAATCTTAAAGGAAAATGAATAACACATAGTTGTGTGGTATTAAGCAGGAAATGCAAACTTTTAAGACGTGTGAAAACAGCTCAAGTAACAGAAAAGGAGCACAGGATCCCCGTCCAGTGCTGCCCAGTCAATTCTAGTCGAAATGAGAATGAACATGTAGACAATCAGAATGCCAGACTGATACTCATTTTCAGATAATTACAAACTACGAAGAGCGCACATAAGAAATTATTCTCACTGTTTAATCCCAAAAAGCTCATCAGCTAAAACTTTGAAGCAATCCACCATCAAAGAAGTAATAGCTTTTGTATAGAGAGACAATCGGACCATAAGTTATCAAATGATAGGGCAAAGTTCAGCAGCGCTATGCAGAACACACATACTCATGGGGATTCTACGTTGACGATACGTTCTATCTTCCAATGGTAAAGGAGAATTCTTGTGCAATCTCGATAGCTTAGATTTTCACTAATCTTCTACGAATTTTCTTAGACAGCTTATGCCAAATGAGATCTAGCCGAAACAATTTATACACATCTTCGAGGTTTTCCAGTAAAAATGGACAAACTGAAAGTTCATCAACATCACTATCATTCAGAAGCATGACAAGTCAAATTTCTCTTAGAATCATAGCACAAGCAAGGACGTCCTAAAATAAACAGCAACAGTCCCACTGAAAGAAGGAAGAGAGGATAAAACCATATAACCACCATTCACTTTCATCAGCAATGCCAGTGACTGCATCAACAATGAACCCAAGCCGGCACCAAAGTAGACGAGCAGAATTTAAACGCATGCTGAGCCTAGCAAGTCAGATTAACATACCCGGCGCCTGATGTAGCGCGGCGGAGGCTGGCGGTTCCTCCTGTTGGTGCGGGAACGGACCCTCACCACGTGCGAGTGAATCGCGCAGGACACGCAATACTGCATCTTGGCATACAGCTTGGGAAGAGTGTAGCCTGCAATCCAAGGAAACACCATCCAATTAGACACACACACGCACGCAACTCCCGCAAAAGTCAAATCCAATCTCCATAAAAAATCCCAAATCAAAAGTTTCAGAAAGAAGGAAGAGAGAGCATGATGTATTTACTCTCGTAGACGCAGGCCTCCTGGACATCCCTAACGGCAGCTTGCTCGACGATGTTCCTCACCAGAAACCTCTTGATCGCCTTGTCCTATTTCCACCACAACAACCCGATCCGATTCAATAAGCCATTTTCTCTTCATCGAAAAATCGCTTCTCTCTCCACGCCCCAACCCCAACACACGCACGCACAAAAACCGATTCAACAAGGCCTAATCCACAGACAAGGCCAGCGAACGCCGACGGAACTCCGATCGACGTCACCACGGACGGCGAGAGGAACGCGGAAATGACGGACGGGTAAGGGGAGCGAACGCTTTACCTTGGGGCAGCACTTGCCGCAGTTGGAGCAGCGGATGAACTTGACGTGGCCGCGGCCGTGCTTGTTGCGGCCCCCGTTCCTGCGCTTGAACGTCTGCGAAAACACGAGAGCAGCGGCGGCGGAAGATCGTCCGGTGAGACGTCGGATCGGAATCGGAAAAACGAGAAAAAAAATGAAAGAGGCGCGGAACTCGCTAGGGACGGAAACCGAGGGGCCTCCGGTTCCGGGAGGCGTCGGGTCTCACCATGGTTGATGCTCGTCTGCTCGGCGGCGGCGGCGCTGCTGATGGTGGAGCGAGGACCTCCTCCGCTGCCCGGGACTAATCTGAGTGATGATTGACTGACGAGAGGCTCTTGCTAGGGTTTCCTCCTGCTTTTATACGGCCCGGTATGAAGGTAATCAGGAAGAGCCCCGGTGTTTGGGTCGGAAAGGCCCACCGGGCCTTGATAGGCCCGCCATTTAATGAGTGAAGTGATTATCTGGCGGGCCAGACCGAGCCCAATACATTTGACCATCGTGGCGACCCGACCCGAGATGTGTGTACGGTCGTAGTTGTCGTGATCTGGCCCTCCTCTGTTCGAGCCAGTGAGCAATCTCATGACCTTTTTCTTGTAAGTTGAAGTCGGGGCAGGGTGTCGCATCATTCCCAAGTCAGCTTTTCCTAATAAATTGTATTCTACAGCTACAGCTTGAGCTTGGCTATGGTTCTAAGCTCAAGAAGAAGATTCACCCAAAGACAAAAGATGTTAGATGATACCAACAGGTGATAGGTAAGGGTGAGAATTGATCCGGGTTAGATTGTGGAGCCAGATTAGAACCGATCAGGTTCGGTTCAATTCCAGGGCCTATAAATAGATTTCATATTTCAAAGATTAAATAACTTCTTATAAGATAGCTTAAAAAGTAGAATTATTTATCCCCGACTTGCACACCTTTCATACTTGTCTAAAGGAAGTTCCAAAGTATGATGCCTAGAGTCGCAATCCCTCCCCAATTAAATAGTGTGCTTTGCAGCATTTTGCAACATCCAATCTCTTTTCATATTTTATTTAGGGTCCCGTTCGTTTCGCGGAAAATGGGTCATTTTTCAGAAAATATTTTCCGGAAATAAAGAAAATGATAAGCAAGAGTACAGAGCACGAGCTTGCGATTGATGGGCTAGAGGTTTGCTTAGCAATGGCCAACGACTAGCCAAGAAATAAGAAGATGGGAAACAAAGAAAAAAAACAAAAGAAAAAAGAAATTAAAAATAATTCGAATAAGAAAAAAAAATGAGAAGAAAAAGGGAAAAGGGAAAGAGGAAGTGAGATTTTGTAGATGTGTGAGATAAGACGATTAAGAAAAAATGTTTTCATTTTCAAAAGTGAAAAATATTTTCCCATAATTTAGAAGACTTTTTTCTCTTTCATGGAAAATATTTTTCTTAATGATTTCATTTTTCGTAAAACGAACGTAAAAAAATCCAAAAAAATATTTTTTTCTAAAAATTATTTTCCGCGAAACGAACGAATCCTTAATGAGTGATGGCACAAAGGTAGTAGGTTGTTTCATTTCCACCTCTTAAGAAGTCAAACCTTTCAATCGTGGACTGTTTCATTTCCACCTCCTTCAAAGTAGTCAATTTTTTCAAGCGTGAATGGTTCTTAATGCTCCATAATAACGTAACATAACTAAGTATGCCTCAAATTTTTCATCTTTTTTATGAGAATTTTTGGTGTTGCTTGAAATTTTATGTTGCTCGACTAAAGGATGAATTGCAGACTTCTCAATTGCTTTATATTTCCATTCGTTTTGTACGGTTCTTCTCACCGTTTGGTTGCTCTTTTTCCCTAACTGCTATTTTTCTCTCTTGTAAATAAGGAAATGCTATACTAAGATTTTTCTTTTAAATCAATTAAAAAGTGGAACAAAAAAAATCGATTGATTCTCTAATAAACCATGGAATGGAACCAGATCGATGGCGTTGATTCCAAGGTAGGTTTCACGATTAAAAAATTGAATTAAAATTGATTCTCACAGGAAATGTTTTTTTTTTTTTTGGCCAATCTCACAGGATATGTTAAAAGGTCTAAAACCTACTTATCCTAAAACCGCTCTTTTCGACTGTCAGAGATAACATTAGATATATCGTTGAATATTAAACACCTTTCAGCATATCATTGAATAATGCACAATTTGCCATATTTCGCATCTAAAGAGATCAACAAAAAGAGGAACAAAGCTCAGATTTATCCAGCACCTTTCACTCATGATGCGAATATGAGATACAACAGTGGCTACAACACCTCGTTGGAATTCCCTAGCTGTACACGAATTTATTTCATTTAATGACAGACTGGATGTTTGAGCCCCGACTTTCCATCGCTCAACGGCATTCTTTCTCGTACACTTCACTGGCGTATTTCCAGTCAATCACTTTCCATATGTTCTTCAGATAATCGGGCTTCGCATTCTTGTACTGCAAGGAAGAGAGAAAAACAGAGAAACACAGAGATAAGACTCGGAGCAAAGATTGTGATTCGAGAATATAATCTGTGCGGTTCTCTGCTTAAGCTAGCAAAACGACTGGGCACTCAACTTTGAGAAACGCAATTAAGTACCACATACAAAGTGCAACCATCCACCGTGCAAGTTAATTGACAGACTCAAAAATGCTTTATGGGCGGATTCACACACCAGCCGTACCGATTCATCATCTCAAATTCAGATAGGAACATGTGCAGGCATAATGTGTCATCTCATGGAGGAGCAAGATGCGTAACTTACGCAAGTTGAGTCATGCATTCGTTTATGTAATAAAAGATAAGATGCTGACATAGCATCAAACGGAGTTAGTACATAGCTCTAAGCAACACATCTTGCCAAGTCAAAATGTCGTGAGCGCCACAATTATGTTGTGCAGAGTAACCAAAAGGCCAAATATTATAGAGTTACCTGCAGATAGTATGCATGCTCCCATACATCTATGCCAATTAAAGGAACTAGATTGGCTCCTTTGGTCACCAGCGGATCCTGAAAAGAAGTTAAATCACCGTGAAAACCAGCCACCAGTCTTCCCGTTACACATCTCTACAAGCTTTCAATTAAATAATACTCGAGGGCCTGGATGAGGACATCAGGACACAGTACACATTATACAGTCATGTTCATGCCACTGGCACACTGCAACCTTCAAGCTCAATCGCCTCGACAAATTTGGAGAAACTGCTGGCTTATAGATTCAAAAACTAGAGACATCCTAACAAAAACCACAATGGATTTTTAAATAGCTAAAGCCCCAATAACCTCTGATGAGAACCATTGCCCATTCCTTCTCAAATGACGCTAGCATGCCCTACTTTCAGATACCATTCTTAGACTAAGAAACATGAAAGAACAATAAGGAGCACTGGCAAGGTTTATGTGTTTTCCACAAACAATTAAGAATAGTAGTTGTGTAGACAACGTCCTGCGTAGGTGTGAAAAACTGACCTGATTTGCTGTTGTTTCCACCACGAGTTTCTTGAACTCCTTATCCAGACCAAGCCACTGCACAAGACAAATGTGGATAGCATCAATGAATATGAGCTAAATTAATAGATAACCATCATGCTAACAACTATTGAGAAGCACAGTGTGCAAACAGAGCAACTGAGTCATACCACCCATCCGGAGCCCTGTAAAGCAGCACCTTCTGCATTCATTTTCTGCACGAATGCTTCCCAAGAGCCAAAATCTGCGTCAATGGCCCAACCTAGTGAACCTTTTGGTGGCTCCCCGCCTCCTTCCTGCAAGGGATAAAACATGAGCTCCAAAAATACTAAACATGGAGAATGAATTTATTCTAGGATATCCACTTACATGAATGGGAGCAAGATTTTTCCAGAATATCGAGTGGTTGATGTGACCTGAAAATTTTCATTTCAAAGTTAAAAGCCACTCTGAACTACCATCCATAGTTGAATATAAACTAAACAGGTTACTACAGGCGCTTTGCAGTGGTTGCATACAGAAACTACAGCTCAGGTCTGGATGACAAGTGGAAAACTCTATAACACCCTCACAAGGACATCTAAAAGTCGGTAATTTACCACTGTCACATAACGCAAGTCCAGTTTGCAATCTTTTCTCCGTGGAAATGAAAAATTAAAGAACAATCAGCTCCTTCTCGCACGCGCTGATGTTGATGCTCTCTTCAATAGAATCAGCAGTCTTTGCCCATTGCACTATACAATCTACTAAACAACTCATCTTCGACGAAAAAACTCGGCACAGTTTGATTATGTCCATATTGTTTCATCCTACTCCACGTCACACAACTGTCACTAGCAGGCTCAACTAGCTTACACCCCCATATCTGCCCTCCATTTTGCCACATTGTGTACTCTAAACGAACGATAATGTTTAAAAAAAAAAAAATCTGTAAATTGATGTGAAAACGGGAACGCGATGAGAAGCTTTGCCCATCTACTAAGACTCAAAAAATTCCTAAAATACCTTTCTTCTTCCCCAGCATGATCAAGCCACATCACTCGGTACATCGTTTGTTCTTTTTTGGGGCAAGGTCAGTTCAGTGACCATAATTTCCATAATTAGTTCAGGTATCCAACTTCCAGAAACAGCCCGACCATCAATCTTCTCTAACTACACAAAATAGAAAACAGAGCCGACTGAACTCTCTCTCTCTCTCTCTCTCTCGTACATCTCACCAGCTCCCAGCCCCATCGATCAACATAACTATATCACACCACACGCTAAGTTCAAATCACCAACAGTAAGCGTAACCGAGCAGACCACCGGGAACAGAAAATAAAACTAAAAAAACAAGCGAAGAACATCGAGGAAGAGAATCGTCACCTCCGCCGTTGAACTTGATGGCGCTCTGCAACTTAACCACCGCCGGAGCGTCGTCCCTGGCCACGGCGTCCTCCAGCTGCTCGAGGGCCTTGTTGTAGTTCGTCACGTAGCTCTGGTGGTGCTTCTGGTGGTGGAGCTGCATGATCTCGGCGCTGACGGCCGGCTCCAGAGCGCCGTAGTCGTAGGGGAGATCGGGGAGCGAGAAGGTCACGAGGCCGCGGGACGCCGCGGCGGCGGCGGCGGTGGTGGCGAGCCTAGCCTGGGCGCGGAGGCCGGAGCCGAGCGCGGCCAGGGTTTTGCGGGACGCGATCGCGCGGAGAGCCATCGGAGGGATCGGGATCGATCGGGTCTGCGGGCAGAGAGGGAGGAGGGAGCGGGGAGGGAGGGCGAGTTGGGAAGGGAGGAGATGGGGGAGTAAATAAGGGAGGCGGCGGCGGGGGAGGTGCATTTCCATGGCGGATTGGGGATTCCAGGTGCGGTACTCGGGAAGGGGAAAACCGCTGCCGCTGCTGTTCCGGATCGGTGACGGCGACAGGTGTCGCGCCTCCGTGTAGCGTTTCGCCACGAAAACTCGATTATCTTCTTAATATTGCTACGGATTATTCTCTCTTTATTGATAGGGAAAAGACTAAAATCTCAAACTTTACCCAAATAACAAATTTATCCAATGTTTTTTTTGTAACATGAAAAATTCAATTTTTGCAAACCGTGACGCATTTACCCTATTAAAAACATTTTGACTTTTTTTTAAATTTTTTTTTATTTCTTATTCTCTCTTCTCTCCACTAGCCATGGCGGATGGAGCCCGGCGTCTAGCGAGGGTCACCCTTGCCTAGGCTAGCCAGGACGGCCCTCGTTGGTGTTAGGCGAGGGCGGCCCTCAACCAAGTCAGGTGAGGGGTGCCCTCGCCTAATCTAGCAAGGGCCATCCTCGCTCGATGTTGGTGAGGGAGGGAGGCCCTCACCTAACCTAGCTGAGGGTTGCCCTCGCTTGACGCCGACTTCTCTCTACTATGGCCGGCGGAGGAAAGAGAGAAAAAAAAAATATTTAAAAAAGTAAAAGGACCAAAATGTCCTGTATTTTAGAGTAAATGTGTCACACGGATAGAAATTCGAGATTTTTTGTGTTATGAAAAAAAGTTTGGTGTAAATGTGTCGCGATTGACAAAGTTCGGGGTTTTTCATATTACAAAAAAAAAAAAATTGAGATAGATTTGTTATTTTGGGCAAAATTTGGGATTTTTTCTGGTCTTTTTCCTTATCGGTATATGTTGGCCGAAAGTCCTAAAATTTATTATAAAAAAGTGCAATTTCAAAAAGTTTTTTGATATGTACGCCCTCCGATGGTTGCTAGCTAACCGCATCATAGCCTATATATTTTTCCCAAAATTTTCTAAAAGTTTTAATATTTAATTACACTTCCATAATGAATTTCGAGATTTCTAATTTAGTGAATATATCCCATTGATATTTCATAACTTTTTTTTTGATCAAATGGCATTTCACAATTAGTGAATGGCTAAATTATATAAATGATTTAATATGATCTATAAATTTTAAATTTATTAAATATGATTTATGAACTTTAACCTAATTTGTGATGTCGTCTTTAAATTTTTAATTTGTTCAATATGATTCATTAACTTTTGATATATGTTCAATTTAGTTTTTGGATTGTTAGAATGACAATATAAAATATTTTTATACAATTCATTAACTAAATTGAACATGTTCATATTGTATATTGATGTCATCTATAAACTACACCAATGGTTTTTAGATTTGTTTAATACGGTCAATGAATTTTATATTAATACGTGACGTCGTCACTAATTTTTTTTTAATTATTTAATATGATTCTAAACTTTTGATTCATGTTCAATTAGTTATTGAAGTTTTGCAATGACGGTATCAAATATTTTTATACAGATTAATAATTAAATTCATGGACCACAATTTGATTGAGCTAAAGTTCGATCTAGAAGCTATTTTCGTCATTATCTCTTGGTGAATCCCATGGCCTGCCTTACATTAGAATAAATAAATTTAGCCAGACTTGCTAATGCTCCAGCTTGGATAAGAAGAAATGTTTAAATGATACGACATATCTCAACGTGAGTTTGCACAATGAATTTTTTTATTCATTTTTAATAAAGAAAACAAGGGCGTGCATGGAAACACTCCCAAAAGTGTTTCCGGCACACTTTTTGTACTGGAAAGTGTGCTTTAACAAAAAGAATGTAAACGCGTTTGGTTGCGTTTTTGTTCCTTTTTTGTTTTTTTGTTTCTCGGAATAAAATAGGAATGTAAAAAAGAAACAACAAATTGTTGTTTCTTGTTCCAAACAAAAATGAAGAAACATTTTGGGCGAGCTTCTTCTCTCTCTTCTTCTTCTTCTTCTTCTTTTCTTCTTTTTTTCTTCTTTCTCTTTCGCCGGTCGCCGGCTCGGCCATGGCCGGCGACCAGGCCGCCGAGGCTCGGCCTCGCTCGAGATCCGGCGAGGCTCGGGCTCGCCGGATCCGGGGCGAGCCTCAAGCCGCCCGACCATGGCGAGGCTCGGGCTCGCCGGATGGGCGAGCCCGAGCTCGCTCCGGCCATGGCGAGGCTCGGGCTCGCTGGATCTGGGCGAGCCCGAGCTCGCCCGACCAAGGCGAGGCTCGGCCTCGCCCGCGCCGCGAGCCCGAGCCTCGCCATGGCTAGGCGAGCTCGGCCGCCCAGATCCGGCGAGCCCGAGCCTCGCCATGGCCGGGCGAGCTCGAGCCGCCCAACCACGGCGAGCCTCCGCCTCGCCGAGGGGCCGGCCAGCCTCGCCGTGGCCGGGCGAGGCTGCTGCCCGTCGGCCGCCGCTGGGAGGCCTGGACCTACCGAAAAAAGAAAAAAAAAAAAGAAAGGAAAAAAATGAAAAATAAAATAAAAATGTTTAAAAAATTAAAAGAAACAAAAAAGAATAAAATTTACCAAACGTGTTTTCTTCATTTTTTATTCTGACCAAACGTTACCAAACGCGTTCTTTTGTTCAAAAATCGTAACAAACACTTTTTTTGTTTCTGTTCCTTAACAAAAAAAAAGAATGTAAACGTTACCATTCGCACCCTGATCATGTTTCGAAAACATTTACTTATTACGGAACAAATACACTTTTGGCGCAAAAGGCATTTAACGAAATTAGTCGATTTCTTCCTAAAAATAATAATAGGGGTCTACCCTTCGCATGAAAAAACAAGATGCATTTCTGCCTTTTGTTACACGTGATGTGACATGCCGACATTATTCAAATGTTTTTAAAATAGTCGTTTCGGATTAAACAAAAAATTAGCCACAAAAGCATAGACAATTATTAAAAACTCAAAGCAAATGATCACGCAGTGTTTTTTTATTTTTTATTTTATTTTAACTCGGGAAAGGTTTTAATTGATTAAGGGCCACTTTCAGCTCGCTAATCGCAATGCCGAAAAGACGAAAAAGCCGCTTTCTCAAGCGAGGTCGCAGTTTCCGGCCCAATGAGATCCCGCCACGTGTCGAAAGCGACCGGGGTGTGCCGTATACGATTTCGGCACGCCCAGTGCTCTGCACCAACCCGTCGCGACCAGCTAACGACCCCCGTGACGAAACACCGCAAGCTCCGGAGTCTCGCCTTAAAGGAACCGCCGCTTCCCTCCGATCGAATCGCGCCGCCGCCGCCGTCGCCGTCGCCGTCGCCGTCCTGTCGGCCTCGCCGGAGCGGGGAGATCGAGCGCGCGAATCTCGGCTCCCGCCGGCCTCGGGCGGTCCTCTTCATGCCCGCGTTTCCCCGAGGTTCGCTCGCTTTTCTCGACCTCCTGTGCCGAGATTCTTTCTGCGTGTCTCGATTTTGGTGTGTGAAGCTCTCTGGTTGAGTCGGTGCGGTGTTCGGACGCTGATTGTGGCCGGGCTGTGGATGCGGCAGAGCGTTGATTGATGGAGAATTCGGCGGATATTTGCGACAGGGAAGAAGCGGCGCCGTCGGCGCCGTCGGCGTCGTCGTCGGCTCCGGGTGGCTCGGATTACCGGTTGTTCGGCCGGCAATCCACCATCCACCAATGCATGGGCGGCGGAATAGGTATTGCAATTGTTCGCCTCGGCCGTAGATGTTCCTTGAGCTCCTTGCTTCTGTATGCTCGTTTCCTAGTTCGAATCGCTGTTCACAATCGTCAGGCAAAGGCTGCGGTAGATTAGTCGTGCGCTAGGGAAGGTAGAGTCTATTTTCGAAAGTTTCTGCGCTTTGATATGATCATGTTGTGTGGCTCATTTGGTTAAGTGTTTGATGCCTGTGGATGAAGCGGTTTTCACACAGAAGGAACTTGATTCTTATCCATCAGTTGGGTTATTGCCTTACCTGTTACATCTTGTTGGCTCTTCTGCGAAAGTTCGATCAAATGGCGAAATTTGAGCAGTTCTTTCTTCCTCGTTGCCTTTTTTCTTATTCTAAATTGAATAAGCCACATAGGAGGTGCAACTGGGGGCGTGGTGAAGTCATATAGCTATTGGGTTTGGAGATCTGTAGACTCAATATAGTTTTACGTTTTTCTGTTTAAGATCTATGTTCCTTGACCTAGAACCAGTTTGTCTCTTTGATTACTGGATTCACGTGTGAAATCCATCTTCTCTATTGGACAATTCTAGGTGTCTCGGTTATAAGATGCTTGTGACTCCTTCTTGAGGAAGTTTAATTTGTCACGAAGCATTTCTTTTCCCTGTTTGATCAGTGATTAGTTGTCAAAAGAAGCGTATGATTGTGGCAAATCTAGATACATTACCATAACTTTATCGAACCTGTTAAAACATTTTCTTTTTCTGCATACTCATTTTCATTGTACAGTCCTACTGGAAACTTAAATTCTTCTGCTTCCTCAGCTGCCGACGTTCTGTTGTGGAGGCGGCGGCATGTTTCTTTGGGCATCATTATTGTCGCGACAGTTGCTTGGGTTATATTTGAAAGATCAGGATTGTCATTCCTATCAATTTGTTCCGATGTCTTGCTGCTACTAATCATATCACTGTTCATTCATGCCAACTATGCTGTATACCGAAATAGGTATGAACATCCTACTCTTTTTTTAATGGTTACTCTGAAAGCATTATTGTTAATTACTTTTTCATTCTGAGCAGGCCACTGCCAGAATTATCGGAGCTAGTTTTCTCAGAGGAGATGGTTACCAATGCTGCAGCTTCTTTTCGTGTCAAAATTAATAGACTACTGCTTATGGCTCACGATATCACTCTTGGAAAAGATTTTAGACTATTTTTCCAGGTATACTGAGCTGATGTATATGAACTTATGAATGTTTGGGGCGATGAAAGAAATAACTTAGTAGTCCTTCTTCTGTAGGCATTACTTCTTCTTCTTCTTCTTCTTCTTCTTCTTTTCATACAAAAAATGTATCGAAAAATCTTCGAAAAAGTCTTTTCTTCATAATAAAGAAAAGACTTAATATCTTCGGGATTTGATGCTACACCATTGCTCAATACCTTAGGGTATCGACTTTATTACATAAGTGGATTCCTAACTTTTATCTTCTATCATGACATAAGTAAGTAAGCAGTTCTTATTGTATCAGCCCAAAACCTCACTAATTGATCTTTACGGTGCTTTCTCTATCAATTAGATTCTTTATCCATAGAATAAAGTATCTAGGCATATCTATTTCTTCATTTTTTGACTTGTTCCTTTCTTTGCTACAGCTGATAAAAATCGTTTTTTGGAGGATGCATATGTAGAAAGCCTATTTTTTCTAGTATTTACTAGCAGATTCGCTCTTTTCTCTTTCCATTTTTCTTTCTATAGTGGAGATAGTCACACGTAATGATAGATCACAGCCATATTATTAAAAGCTTGTGGTAAAAACGGGTTTTGTTCTAGTGCCCGAAAATAATAAAGCTTTCGTATGTTCTCTGTTACTTGTGTGGATAAGGCCTATGTTATAGAGTATATAGCTTCGATCATAGGGATCAATTACATTAGTAGTATTATCTGTGAGCGTATTGAGCAATATAATAGAGAAGTTGAGATTGTAAATACCAGCATCGTACTGCAAGTAGGTGACGGTGTTGCTTGTAGTTATGGTCTTGATGAAGTAATGGCGGGTGAATTAGCAGAATTTGAAGAGGGCACAATAGGAATTGGTCTGGAATTAAATAATGTCGGTGTTGTATCAATTAATGATGGTTCAATGATGGGAAGTTCTGTATAAGCAACTGGAAGAATTGCTCAAATACTGGTGAGTGCGGCTTATTTGGGTCATGTTATAAATGCTTTGGCCAAATGTGTTGATGGT
The DNA here is from genome assembly GCF_016545825.1 of Eucalyptus grandis. NCBI lineage: Eukaryota > Viridiplantae > Streptophyta > Magnoliopsida > Myrtales > Myrtaceae > Eucalyptus > Eucalyptus grandis. The sequence goes on along the minus strand of NC_052621.1, from coordinate 1,869,285 downwards.
CGAGGTGAAGGAACCTTATGGTTGATCTTAATGAGGCATTGATCATAGCAAAATTAAAGTTCTTAAAACGAATTGGACACATAAGATAAGGAAGTTGCTGTGGACTAATCAAATTTCCATAGTAGAAGTTCTTGTACAGTTAGTTTCCTTTTCCTTCCATTTTATGTTGCCACTGGGTTGTCCGGTCTCATAGGTCAATCCCGATCACTATACATTCTTTTCTCTGCTGCAACGCATGACTATCCAGTTATAGTCCTCTCAATGACCTTTAGTTTACTTGACAGGTGGTTGTCTGTCTGTGGCTTATATCAGCAATTGGTAGCTTCTTCTCATTCTACACACTCGCTTATATAGGTATGCATATTCCTCTGATTGAGTGCAGGGTATGAGCAGTCATTGTCTGTCATGTGCTAATTCCATTTTGTCTTCAGTCCTCGTTTGTTGATAGATTTTGATCAAATTTGTGTTTTCCCTGATCCCCTGGAACTGTACTTTATTTTGTGGAGCCGTCTCGTGACTTGCATTACAGGTGAATGAGGTTTTAAGGGTTCTGCCCTCCATAGACTCTTGCTATGGTGTCTTGAATCTCACCGAGTTCGCTATCAATGTCCTAACAAATCCATAATCAGGATCAATGTTTCTCATATTATATCTTCCCATGAAGCCTATCTACTTTCTTGGACACTTGACCTCTGTATGATTTGCATAATCTGATTTTTTATTTATCCAACAGATTGGCTTATTTCCAGTGTTTTGCTTAATATGGTGATAGGTACTATAATATCCATCACAGTTCCTGCGCTGTACAGCAGGTACGAGAAACATGTGGATAGGTTTTGCGGAATGCTCCATAGGAACTTTTCGAGGCATTACAAAGTAGTAGATGAAAGTCTTATCAGCAAGCTCCCAAGAGGTTTATCCAAGGACAAAAATATGTGAAGCTAAAGTTGAGTCCAAGACATCCATGCCAAGAGCTTACTACACAATTTAGGCGCTGTTTTGCGGATTGAGGCTCCATCATTGCAATGGGGAGCAAAATGTCATGTCAATCTTGATTGCCATGAAGATGCCTTTGGCTGGTCCCTAGTACTTCACTTCATCAACCTCGTTTTTTCCTTGTCCTATCAGAATGCAATCGGATCGCGGCAGAAGCAGTGTCAACCGCTTGTCTGAACATAGAAATACCCTTCATCGACTTCACAAGTGACTGAGGTTTGTACTTGATGATTTCATCAATCCGACATGTTTTCACGTAGTCCTCTTGCTCCCCAGTCCTTTATTGCAGGAGATAAATATCTCCCTTCTGCCCCCAAGAAACATATGCCTTAATGGGTGAATTTCAAAGGCCTTTTTTACGTTATTTTATAGGCCTCTCTCACGTTAGGAGGGATATCGCAACGTCGGATGATTGAAACTCCAAAGCGTGAAAACTTTTCTGGTTTCTCATTGATAACGGAGATGGGTCCAACGAAACTGGATAAAGAACAAGGGGTGTACTATATAAGTAATCAAGGGAAAGTAAAATGAGATCAGGGAACTGCACGATAACCCTTTCTCTCAAGGTTGCTCTATTCTTCTGCACAAGAGAACAAAGTCTGCCCAGCAGTCCCCCCACTGATGTCTTCTCTTCACCTCTTTGAAGGCCCGCTCAAAGAGTTCCAGAGAAGAAGGGTGCTTTTAGGTTTCTTTTCGCAAACATAACCTCTCTCATCTCCAATCAGTGATATATTAAGGAAGCACGGGTTAAATAAACATAACTGGCAACTTTTAACAATAAGAGCACCTTCGCTTGGGGCAGAGTGTAGGAAAAGAGGCGTTCTTCATGTAGGTTGCTTACTGCGTATCCGGTTCTTTTCATTACCAAATAGGAAAACAACAATATCAGAGCCACAGAATTATCGAATAGGCTTAATATCAGTTCTTTCACACGAAAGAAAAAGTTCGACTGTACAGCACATGCCACAGTCTATGTCATCCATCTTATGCAAAGGCAGCAACATAACAATCTGGACTAGTAAAAGAAGTGATCACTCGGCCAGCCAAGAAACAGAAAATGTTTTGTTCACAAGTTCACCATTATTATCAGCTTAATCATTCATATTATGATAATATCCCCATTTGGCATTTGTCTCGTTCAGTAAATGAGAGATAACAGCGCCACAGCTGGTGAATATCTACTGCTGAAGCAATTCCTTTGCCTTGCTCAACCAAACGTTGTAAATATCATCTGAAAAGAGAACAAAATGTACCTGCAAAAGAAACGGTCAATCTCTTCCATGATAATTCATGTTGAGGAGCTTACTGACTACAGCAATGGTAAGTATTATTGCTTGAAGCACTCAAACTAGAAAGATTGCACTGACATGACCTTAGACAAAATGCCGGGAAAGGAATAGACTACTCTATACTATACATTATCTATCCAAAATAGTGGTTCAGCATTTTTTTCAAGTGCGACTGATGATATCTCACATGGCACTAGTAAAGAAGCACTGCCAAGTGCTACTTTGCTTTTTTAAATCAGTAAGATATGGTAAGGACCTCCTTTCAACTAGGAAGTTGATGGGCTGAGTAATACATTAACACCTACCTCTTTCAAGCCATCTGAGGATTCTTTGATCGTAGAGATAGCTATTGTGGCAGCCTCATCATATGGATATCTGGAAAAAATAAGATCAGGAATAGTAATAGCTTAGAAAACACAAGCACTTGGTCAGACAATTTCTGTCTCACGCACTCACACTGACAAATAGATGCACACATACACAAGAAAAAAAAAAACTACTTGAACCACACTACAAGCATTCCTCATTTTTGCCATAAAGTCTCCTATGGATTTAAAATTTCTAATTCATGAAACATGTAGCTAAAAAATTGGATCATAGTCAAGCACCTACAGAAGATTAATCAATATATTTTCAACTGATGTCCACATAGATGCGACTGGTGTGAACTTAAGAAGTTGAGGTTTACAATTATTGCCAACTTACCCATAAACTCCACAGGATATAGCAGGAAATGCAACGTACTGAAGCTTCTTTTCTTTGGCCACAGTCAAGCTGTTCCTGTAATAATAAGTGCGGAATGATTAGCATTCCATGAGAAATGGGGCAAAGAACTGAATGAATAGAAATTCCCTGCAAGATACCTGTAAGCATTTGTCAGGGACGCTTGAGGATTACTATCGGCATCATAGATCGGGCCAACTGTGTGGATCACATGGGATGCTGGCAGCCTAAAGCCTCTGTTTGAAAAGCATTGGATAACCAGACAACGAATAGATATAGTATGACAAACCTCATTGATTTGCCTAATTAAAAATTGACAAGCGATAGGTTACTGTCCTGGTGGAACCCTAGTATGCAGATTAAGCAGGAAAAGCTTACGGAGTAATTCTTGCTTCTCCTGTCGGGCAGCGGATCCCTGGACGTACTTCGGGGACCTTATAACAAGCTTCTAGGAGTTCTGGTCCGGCAGCTCTATGTATGGCTAATCGGAAAAAAGAGGAGGAAATTATATAGTTTTAGTGTAAAACTAATGACACACAGTTAGCCAAGCTCAAGAGAGGTAACCTCCATCTGCACCACCACCTCCAAGCATTCGCTCATTTGCTGGATTAGCCTACAGAAAAAACATCCACCCTTCAACATCAATGCACTCCTCAACACAATCTCCAAGAGCTCCATCATCGTATAACGTCAGGGTCGCATTCGATCCATTGCGCTCGTATCAGCTTTGTTTTCAACTTCACAATGAGGAATTAGACACGGTCCGGGACAGGACAGACTTTTCCCGAGACTCGAGTCAACATGAAGCATCACGAAATCAACTCATGCAACTCAGAAAAGAAATTCTTTTGATCATCACAAAAAATTGAAAACAGGAACTTGCCGCAACTCGAAGGCTTAAATTCCTTCAAAGCCACGATTCCATACGAAGTCCAAAAGATTCAGCACTTTAATAATCAATCCGAATAAGTTTCATACAGTCTATGCGAACCCAGCTCTCTAGAAGTCAAGCTACAAAGTCAAGAATCGCCCGATCGATGAAGCCAGAACAAATCACAATCACCCCACATGACCCAAAAAGAAAAATCGAAACGGGAGAGAGAGAATACTGACAATGGCATCGGAGGACCCATCGGCGGACCACTTGGTGATGTCCCCCTTCTGGATGACGAGGGCGGAGGTCGGGGAGAGAGAGAAGCTGACCAATTTCTGAGCTTCCACATAGCCTCCTCGACCCGACATCCTCGCGAGCTTGGCTCCCGCAGCAGCGAAGCGAGACGAATTCAGGGTTCGAAGAAAGATTGGATTTTGACGACGACGATGGCCGAGTCCGATCGGATTCGGACAGGGAGAGGAGAAGGCGGAGGTTCTTGCAGTGGTGGGTCTGAGAAATGGAGGTCCGAGTATTGCTGTACAGAGCCTGATGCTGCTCCTCATTTGTCAGTGCCGGGAAAGTCCCGCTGCCTTTTGTGCGACAAAAGACTCGGCGGCCGTTTTTTCTCGATTTTTCCTAGCTACCTGTCCAGGAATCTATTCAATGAAATGAAACGTCGTAAATCATTTGCTGAGATTTTGATTCCACCACAAAATTTCCGCGAGTAAGTTCTCTTCGAGTGATCTTGATTCGATTGCTAAAATAGATTAATAATTTATTGGCTTCACAAAGATCTATACATAATCCGGATGAGTATGGTCCAAATGAACGATTCCCAACTCATTTCGAAAAATTTGAAATCGGGAGTTGTTAATTGATTCTATGAATGCACTTGAGAATCGGATTGTTGAGCTAATTTGGCTGCGTTTGGTTGTGTTCTTTTTTTTTTTTTTAAACACTTTTTCTGTTTTTTTTTGTTCCTGGAACAAAAGAATGAAACGCGTTTGGGTGCGTTTCTGTTCCTTTTGTTTCTGTTTTTTGTTCTTTTTGTTCCTGGAGAACAAAAAAGAAAATGCAACAAGAAACACAAATTTTGTGTTTCTTGTATCCAAACACTTTTGAAAACACTTATTTTCTTTTTCTTTTTCTCTTATTTTCTTGTTCTTTTTTCTTTTGGTCGGTCGCCGGCCTCGCCATGGCCGGCGACCGGCCGACGAGGGACGGCGGCCTCGCCCGGCCACGGCGAGGCTTGCCGGCCCGGCGAGGCCGAGGCTCGCCGTCCCCCTGGCGAGGCCGAGGCTCGCCGTAGCCGGGCGAGGGCGGCCTCGCCATGGCCGGGCGAGCTCGAGCTCGCGCCGCCCGGGCGACTCGATCTCGCCCGGATCCGGCAAGGCCGACCTCGCCCGGCGGTCGGCGAGCCTCGGCCTCGCCCCCGGCGGTGGCCGCGAGGCCGCGCCGCCCGCCCGCCGGGCGAGCTCGGCCTCGCCGGATCAAGGCGAGGCCGACCTCGCCCGGCGGCGCGAGCCTCGGCCTCGCCGGATCAAGGCGAGGCCGACCTCGCGCCGCCCGGGCGAGCTCGATCTCGCCAGATCCGGCGAGGCCGAGCTCGCCCTGGGGCCGGGAGCCTCGGCCTCGCCGGATCTGGCGAGCCGGCGTCGCCCGGCGGTGGCCGGCGAGGCCGCGCCTCGCCCGCCGCCGGGGCGAGCTCGGCCTCGCCGGATCAAGGCGAGCCGACCCTCGCCGGCCAAGGCCTTGGCGGCGACGACCGCCAAAAGAAGAAAAAAAAAATGAAAAAAAAAAAAAGGAAAAATAAGAAAAAAATAGAAAAAATAAAAGAAATAAAAAATTATCCAAATTTACCAAACATGTTTCGTTTATTTTTTATTCCTAACAAGTTTACTAAACGCGTTGTTTTGTTCAAAAATTGTTCCCTGGAACGTAAATACTTTTTTCTATTTCATTCCCTAACAATTTTTAAACAAAACACAACCAAACGCGCCCTTGATTCCCGAGTGGGTTCACGGAATTGATCACATCAAGCTTCACATTTTCTAATAAGCTAAAGTAAAGCAAAAAAATAAATAAATTCCATATTTATAATTGTAAGATTAGTAGTAAAAAGATTGAACTCATATTAAAAGTTGAGAATTGATACTGTGAATCAATGAGTGATGAGTTTGAGAGTCAACTTGTGGGTGAAAGATAAAGAGACGACTTGTATAAGGTGATAGTGAGATAAAACAAGTACTTAGTTAATGGGTGTTGAACTTTAGATTAGGGATTTTTATAGTTTTCTTTTTCTTAAATTTCTTTCTTATCAATTTTTCTTAAAAATTAAATATATTACCGATCTAGTTTAGGTGGATAAGTAGATGATTTTATACCCATAACTGAGAGCTAGAGTGATACTTACTGGTTTCAATAAATTTGAATTAGGAATCGGATTGATTCCCATGGGAACTGCCGGTTCCGATTTGGTCTGGTCTGGTCCGGTCCAATTTTGGGTAGGTCAGGCAACTCCTAATTCTTTTGAACATCTCTAATACGTAGTGTGCATTGTTATCTCAACCCATTTGATAGCACGGAAATATATCAAACATCTTTCGGTATGTTCATAAGTAGGGCCCGCTACTTTCTTCTTCAACATTAATTATTAATTATGGCTTTTCTATCTCCCTTTACTTTCAAAATTCTATTATTCGTACAGCTCTTTGTTTATTGTCTACCAACGCGTCATAAAGAAAAACTATGCGTAGAGTAGAATAGACAGTGAACTTTTAGTAAAAGGAACGAACGATTGAGCACTCATGTAATGCACGAACAGGGCATCACTCTGAGTAGTACCATACTGGGGCTTGGGCTACCAAGGAACTTCCATTTCCATTAGAACTTGGTTTGCATCTCTAAAGGCTGGAGAAGACCTGGGCCCAATTGATTACTAGTTATCTCATTTAATCTATGGCACTTGGCCAGAGTCACACATTATTCAATAGACTCCTATGCCATCTAACCGAAGGCCCAACATTTTCCTAACCAATCTAAGCCCATCAATGTCTCTCGCATACTGACTCATTTGGCACTGTGTCTCATTAGAGTTTATCGACCCGATCAGAATGACATTTCATTTTAGACCTGTTTTACTAGAATTATGGTGACTTAGGACGTATGTTACATGTGTTCCTTGGTTGCGTTCGATGATTTTGCTCTGCGAGAGAGCACCAAAGCACAATCTGAATTAGACATCGAATGGGCCTAACACAAGTGTTCAAATCGAGGGCAACGATATCCCCAATAGCAATCCTGGCCTTTATAAATTCGTAGCCAAAACAATGGAGTTTCCCATACTACAAAGCTCGCATAGTCTGGATACACAAATTCTTAGTTACCTAGCGGGTGCCAAAAAGCCACCTCTGCAATAGGAACGACCCCAGCTGGGCTCCTATCTTCTCCTATACTTTTTCTTTTTCTCTTCTCACTTCACCTCTCCCTCTCTTTCTTGAATACATTGGCACACGTTGGCACTCAAATTCATATACAAATTTATCAAGTACTTACTAAAAAGTCACACCTCGAAGACCTCTAGAGATTCTTAGAATTGAGACCCTTCAAATGTCTGTCCAAACTGCCAATTGGCCGGTGCGGCGTTGTAGCTGGTCACCGTCCTCCCGTCGCTTGTGGTCACCTGGAAGGAGAGAGCCTGGCCGTTCATGTAGGCGTTGCTCTGCCAGTTCTGTCCCCAGTTCCTTGACATGGCTTGCCAACCAGTCCTCGAGCCCTTGATGGAAACGGAATGGACATCACCAGCACCTCCCACGTTGGTGATCAGCACCAAGTTGAAGTAGGAGTGCCCATTGATGGTGAACCTTACCCCTCCTTTCTTCACACACGGAACCCTGTCAGGATCAAGAATGAGCCATAAGTCTATTTCGTCACGCATTGGAGATTTTGTGGACTTTAATGTTGAAACTTGAAAGCCCAATTGGCGACAAATAACCACAAATTTGCAGTGAAACTACTGCTGTTTACCTTCTGAAGGAAACCGGGACAATCCCAGCTTTGTACTGGGCAATCTGCAAGAAAGCAGGCTCGGCCATATCGAAGTGCTGGAGAGGGGGGTTGCACCAGCCGCCATTGTCGTTGGAGAGGGCCAAGTTGGGAGGGCAAAAGTTGGTTGCCGTGACCATGATGGTCCCCGGGAGGCACCACCTGGGGTCGTCGTTGCACCGCATCTCGTAACATGCCCCGCAGCTCAGGCCATTGTTGAACAGGGCAGTGCTCAAAGCTGCAGTGTTGGTGCCATAGCCTTGGCTGTACAGGTTGCCATACCCACAAGCACCTCCTGAAAATTTTTGAACCATTTATACGTGTGATCAGGCACGTAGTCTCAACGTGCCCATGGTACGTTGGTTGAAGTTAAAGTTTCAAGGCCTAAAGTATACTGCTTTTTGAAGGGAAAAAGGTAGCACTTTTTGCTTGTCACATTAGACATTAAAGACTTGTCTTACTTTTTGAATTGGTTTTCACTTTATGGAAAAAGTTAGTTACTTTCCTTATCCAATGGACATTTTGACAAAGGAAATAGACCTAGTCTATTCTTTCAAGAGCTAAAAGTTTAACTTCATATCATATTGGTCTTTTCAGCAAACCCTATTGATCTTTTTTTGAACTTACCCATTGTGCCAGATGCATCGCCACCCCCATAAAATGTGGCATGACCGCCTTCCCAGCCTCCATAATCCCCAAAAGCACTTTTGAGACACAGGAACACAAGAGCAACAGCCGAGATTGCTGCAAAATTAGCCATTCTTGCTTCTTTTTTCTGATGTGGCTTGGCTTTGCTAAAAAAGAATATAGCAGTAGAAAGACAGAGATTGAGGGAGGAGAGGAGATGAAAGCGTTTGCTGGTTAGTGTTTGGTGCTTGATGCAAAATGGGAGATGGAAGGTTCACTTATATAGGCAGCAGAGATTGAAGAGCCTATGAGGGTGTAGGGATTGTAAAGGAAAGGGACAAAAGATTTTAAAAAAGGTCGAAGGCCACAAACAAAGAATCAATTTCTTTCAGGCCTCAAATTTTATTTTTCTTTGCAAGAAGGGATCAGAAATTAAGTGCACATGCATTTGTTCCAATTTGGGCTACCAACTGCTAAGCCTAAAGGGCCCCACCTGCACATGCTCCATCTCAACATCTCCTTGCATTTTTCTTCCTCCTTTTTATTTTTATTTTTACTTAACTTCTATCTTTGAGTGTATAATTTGCATGCCAACAATGCTCTCTTTTTGTTCATTTGCTCCATACGTGCGGGTAATGGCAATATATTAGGAAGTGCTAATTATTCTCCCAAGATTGCGCAAACCAAGATAAACTAAGATGGGATGGAACACAGGGGAAATGTAAAGTCAAGACATTGTGATAGATGATTCAAATAAATAGACCGAGAAATTGTATTGTCCATATACTATATTATATGTCTCTGTCTCAGTGACATATGTCGTAACATTATAGAAATAAAAACCAAAGAACGTTTTATAAAATGAGCAGATATCCATACTGCTCGATCGAAGCTTTGCAATCGATTGAAATGTATATATCATGCAATCTCCATTTATGGCATTATCAAGCCATGTTCAATATAAGGTGCCCTGTCTGATCACTGTAAATTTGGCAAATGTTTCATTGACTTAAGAACTCAACAATTAGAGGGGAGTTCTATGGTAACTGCCACGAGAAGATCCGTTCTTGACTTCAAGACATCTGTTGGGCGTCCTTTGTTTTATTCCCCCGGTTTACGTGTTCATCTGTTGGGTGTCTGTTAATATAATGTTTCTGTCGGCACGCGGACAAGAAATTGCATGTGTGGACTCGGGTTGGTTTCGCACACAAACAACCACCTACCTACAACCCTACACCAGGCGCCAATCATGCAGTGCAGTTACCTAATAGCACAAAAAGAGAAGATTCCTTTGAACTCCCTTCATGAGTATAACCTACTTTCATCCATTCACACACTCTCTAAGAGACCTATGAAAGCCCTCGCCTTACCCTTGTGCCATATTTTGCAGATAGATGTTCAGTCGTTGGCATAGTTAGTAGATAATTATTGAGGTATGATTGAACACATTCGACCATGTGATGGATTGGATTCATGGGGACGATTCGCTTTCTCTTTTTATAGGATTTGATGTGCGAGACATTTCATTTTATGTTAACTAACCGTTGATGTGACAGTCGGAATTAATGACAAAATATGTTCGACTCGATAATTAATTAGTGTCTTGGGCAACTCTACGAGGTGCCAAATGGAGAATCAAGAACCCTAATCCTTGGTACGATAGAGCATTGGTCGATGCTGTTTGGTTGATCAAGAGCTTAAACAATAGGGCTTCACGATCACCCACCGACCTTGACAAGGATTAAGTTAAATCCCATTCGGCAAAGTCTGTCTGTTCTTTATTGTGCCTAATAAGCTATTGAGACATCAAACGACGTGTCGCAAGGAGAGTTCTTGGCGGTTTCTCGGACCAGTTCGTCGGCAAATTATCAGCAGGTTCCTTGCATTATCCTCTCACTAATTGAAGGACAATCAACTGATCAATTATAATTGTTTTCTAATTATACATGGAAAAAAGGAATCAACACTTGTCTTCATCGAGCCATGCAATCTAAATCAAACCAGTCGTTCTTTTTTAATTACTGCTATTATATTCTCATCTGCTATTGTTTAGTACAGGGAACAACAGAAAGAGAGAGCTCGAATTGAAAAGGATTAGGAGGGCCTACCATGTTACGAGCACATGCATGTCCGGGCTTTACGGTCCATCAACATCCATGCATGCATCGTTCTCATGATGTATAAGAAAAACGATATCGGAGGCTCTTATTATTATTTATTTTTCCTAATATAAAAGCCAAAAAAGGTCCCCCTAATAATCATGATACGAAAATTCTCGTCCCGACAAGTGGATAATAGAACAACTTGATAATCAGTATGCTCATTGATTTATTCATTATTTATTGTCTATATAAAATATATGGACCACAACAGATGCATCCTTTTCTACTTCCCACCATGCAAAGAGTTCTCTACCAAATCCTGGAATTTGTCTGTCTTGGACAGTAATTATTTTAATATTATCGAGGAGGTGGGTATTTAAGTATATTTTTCGTAACTAAGTCAAGATATTTAAAGATTAATGTTACAATAAACTATGTATAGGGCAATACTTCTAGCACCGACTTTTGGCAATGCAGTCATTCAATGAATATGAATTGAACCTGATTTAATTTGTACTGAAATTTCGGTGCTTTGACTGCATAGAGAATTGGAAACTGAAGGTCATCAAGGATATGGATAATCCCCTTCTTTTTTATCTACCTGGTGTGATAACCCCGGCATTGGCATCTTCCACCCTGAGTTATGAGATACTCACTGCAGAAGAAATAAATAAGGCCTGCAAAATTTTTCTAGCCTTTCCCTGTTCTTTTTCTGTCCCAGATTCTGCTGATTTCCTCCAAAATGTGTAGGGTCAGAGCAGATACTGTGACCCCCCAGAGCAGCAAGAGGTCCTCTTTACCAGGGACCAAAGCTGCTCAGGATTGAATCAGATCCACAGAAAGGGCATGTGGACTTTTCTCTAGTTGCAGTTTGGTTCACCACCAATGAAACCGCCCTCCACAAGGGCTTGTCTGTTTGTCCCTCTTTGACAGAACTGTTTGAACTGCCCTCAAATACATGAAGTGAACCATTTGGCAAACTGAGCTTTCTCTAGGGTCATGACATATGGCTTGAATGACAGTTGCACATGTAGTCTAGTATTGATGCCATTTCGTGGACAGGCGCAGTTACAGCACAAAAGTCATAGTGACACCACTGGATAATTGTGGGCACTAACATATACGACCCATTGGCTCGCGAGTATGATCCATTTTGGTCCAAGGGAGTAAGACCGCACAAACTATCACAAGCATCTTTCTCCCCTATGTTTGGCCTAATAGAGTTAACATGTCATGTGAGCAATATAGGAGGGTCACGCGTCTTGTCACTAACGAATACAGCCAGCCAAAACCAAATAGACACATGTTGGTTGTAAGTTAGAGGAAGCCTACGATGGATGTGGATGCGCTAGTTAACTCAGATATGACACCAATGTATAATTGCAGGAACTAATGTATACGACCCATTGATTTGTGAGTGTGATCCATTTGGTCCAAGGGAGTAAGACCACACAAACTATCACAAGCATCTTTCTTCCCTATGTTTGGCCTAATAGAGTTAACATATCGTGTGAGCAATATCTTTCTCCCCTATGTTTGGCCTAATAGAGTTAACTTATCGGGTGAGCAATATCTTTCTCCTCTATGTTTGGCCTAATAGAGTTAACTTATCGGGTGAGCAATTTAGGAGGGTCACGCGTCGTGTTGCTTATGGACACGGTTGGCCAAAACCAAATAGACACGTGTTGGTTGCAAGTTAGGAGAAGTCTATGAGGGATGTGGGTGCGTTGGTTAATTGAGATGGCGTTTTGTCATTTGTGCCGCCTGGAGTGCCCATGGACTATGCATAGCACCTATGGCTAGGAGTCCACGTAAAAAAACAACAAAACTACGGAGTTGGTGTGGGTCTATCACTCCAGCTAAGGGTTTGAGTATTCCCATTAATTTTCAAGTGACATTGACTTTTCAGGAGGTTATTTTCAAAAGGACAGTTGATAATGTAATCCAATGTAACAATTGCAGGCAAATCCTGCATCATTCTTTCTTCCGTCCTTCACCTTCGTCTTCTTTCTTTGGGAGAATGAAAGGATTGTGATCAGATGATTCGGTTCCATGCCATGTGCATTGGAGGGGGAAGTCGGATAGGTAGGCCATTGTTGATTCTCCCAAACTGACATGTTAGACGTGTGTCGCTTCCCTACTGAGCTTCATAATGACAGGCAAAAAGGGTATGGCCATATGCTGCACGAGTTCAAAGAGCCGACCCCCCTAAAATTGATTGATAAAAAAAATCTTTCTTTCATAGCGAGGGCAAAGGCAAATTTGCTACTGTCTCAGCTTTTGTGTAAGAAACTAGACGGATTTGACTGGTTACAGTGGACTCGAGCCTTGATTTATAAGGTGGGCTCTTTTTTTTTTTTTTAAAGTTAATATGACGAAAAATCCAAAATTGATATATCTGTAACAAATTTATCCAAATAATTTTTTGACTACTAAAAACCTTAAATCATCGTGATAAATTATCTTCCATTAGTTTTCATTAAATTAGATTAATATCATGAAAAAACCACAAAACTAGTATATTTATGACAAACGGAGGGTAAAATCCCAAATTAATACACCGTTAATTGTCACGTCATCTAATTTAATAATTTGATGGTAAAATTTAAACAAAAACTAACAAATGATAAATTCGTCACATATGTATTAATTTGTGATTTTTTGTGGTAAAATAATTAGTTTACGGTAAATTTCCTATTACTATACCAGTTTGGGGCACTTCCAAAAATGTCTCATGACCTGTCTCATGCAAACATGATGACAACGGCTTGATCAAACTTTAATAAGGATCTGTCGAGTGACGGTGGTTCACCAGCTGTGACGGTTCCTAGAGTTGACAGAAGAAGAGGACTAACACTTTGTGCAAGGTACATTATTTTCTTTGTTCAAAACCTTGTGAGGTGTACTTCGTATAAAACTTGCTTCAAAATTGAAATTCAAAGGCATGTAACATGGTGGCTTTTGACTAAGAGACGCGCATATGATGCACGTTTGTAACTTCCTTTTGGCTGAAGCTATACCATAACGACAAGACACCTCTTGGTCAAGCAAGACAACAAACAACACAACTCTGGGATATTTTTGACACAAAGCTGCATGAGTCCAGGATTTTAAAGAAATCAAAAGAATGGCATTTGCTGAATAAATAATATCTCATAATGTTATGATTACAGAGATCGATCTATAGACAAATCAATGGGGGTGTGCTTCAATAGTGCGACAGCATAAAATTTACATTAGTATGTGCTACTGCTTTCACTTGCTGAAATGGTAGAGCCTTCAGACTTTACAAGATGTGACCCTCTATTACTAATCTCAAGCCCCTCCAATCGACCAAGGGAATCATGCTGCAACAGCTCTGAGAAGCCATGAGAATGGGCAGGCACGGTCGGAGACTGCCCTGAAGCTGCTATGTTCATATGAAACATGTTGAACTGAGGCATTTGCATATTTCGGAAGTCGACTGATCTGGGTTGTTGCTGAGGAGGGAAGAAGGAAGGTTGTGAATATGGATATTGGAGCATTTCCAAATTATAGGTATCGGTTGGTGTCATCATTTCTCCAGTGGCAATTTTGAGCCTCTCTACTTCCTTTTTCAGAGCTTCATTTAAAGCTGCGCTCAAAGTTAAGCAAAAGATTAGCCAACAACTTTGTATGGTACTGTCGAAAGAAAGAAACAAATATGCAATTCCAAAACTTAAAAAGGAAGAACTGGGTGATTACAGACATGAGCACTGAAATTCAGCAAGTCACCATGGTTACCATATTGGTGACATACTACTAATGCACCAGAAAGTGGTTCCCTATGACATTTAGTAACTGAAGATGCAGTTTTGCATATTACTACCAGGTAATCAAGCATTGCAAGTGTGTTAATTGTTGCAGTTCCTTGATCCCGATATGTTTCTAATATGTTAATGTACAAGCATTCATTTAAGCAACAGTTCCAACAAGCACGGAAGGTGCACCTGCCTCTCTGACTGACCTAAGTAAGCACTTATCATTGCGATGGCATTAAAACCTACAAAATATTATGCAAAATGCGTACCATCACGTAACTGAGCTTGTTGTTCCATCACCTGTAACCTAAGCTCGAGCTCTGCATTTTCAGAAGTCAAACCTGTGGTATCTCTCTGAAACATAGCACAGGAAGCAACAGCGATATTAAGTAGTGAGCCAATAACTATGCAAATACAGAAGAACAAATGAAAAGCATAGAAAAGTCCAGATATAAGCGCTGAAAATAATTTGAGAGTTATCATAATGAGAACCAATCTTTAGTTCTGACAGAAAAAAGAATACCAAACAAAAGAAAAATTCATGATCTTGTGAGTTGCTGACCTGAAAAAGTGTGAGCTGAGCAGAAAGAGTAGTTGCTTCTGTTTGAAGGGTCTGCACTTTTCTCTCAAGTTCTGAGATGTACCTTGCTTTTCTCTCTTTTGAGCGAGCAGCAGACTGCCGATTTGCAAGAATTCTGTGAAGAATATCAAAACGTATTTAAGAAACAAAGAGTAGCACAAAAGATATAATGAATCAAAGATTACAAGTCTTACATCTCTCCTCCAATTGGCTAAAATGCAATATCTTAGTAAATTTCTCCTAACAACAGAAACAATAATCTGAAAATAGAAATCAACGAAAAGAATCATTTTTCCATAATATTTCAGATCATTGTGTTCATTCATGTGCATTCTGGAAGAAGAAAAAAAAGGCGGCAAATGATTGTTGAATTAACATCTAACAAGTCACAGAGATAAATACCTTACAGAAGGGTTAATGACAAACTGGGAAAAATTAGAAATTTGAAAAGGACTTTGATTTAGCAAGAGATGAGGATGATGATTCAAGTCCAAAAGTGAAGTGCTTTCCTGACAGTAGGCACTTTCTTTATCCCTCGGATTTCAGAACTTTTAGAAAACCCCCATCACATGATGTTGCAAGGGGCAAGCCAAATCATGGGTTTAAAATAGTTCGAGTGGATGCTATTGTCCAGCATGGTTTCAAAAAAGAGCATTTACTATTATTGCCATCACATCCTGTTCTACAACATGCTATTTCGCATAGGTTCTTCTAATCAAATATATTCCACATGAAATATACGAGAAACAATTTGTCCAGCAAGGCATCCATTCTTGAGAAATGCAAACCATCAAGAACAATCCCGTTTAAAGCTCATTCTTTACCTAAATGCTCTCAAAATAAATTTGTATCCTAAGTCGGCGCCCTAAAAACATCGTATCCTGGCATTATTCTAAGGTTGCATCTCCTGTCAATCTATCTTGTGTCAACTAAGAAGCATAAAGTACAGCCCTGCTGCCCAAGGAAGCCATCAATTTGGGCATTAATTATGAACAAAAAAAATCTGCTTGCTCAGGAAGAGCTACTGTTTAGTTGAAAGCTAATATTCCTGAAACTTGAATCTAATTATACTTATATAAAAGACTGAAAGCAACAAGAGGGACCATGGTATGGACAGAGATTAATATAAGCACCACATAAATCCAGCTAATGCAGAAGTGAACGTATCGAATGGCAAGTCATATAAGTATCATTATCAAGGTAGTCTAATGGCAAGTCATATAAGTATCATTATCAAGGTAGTCGCATCCACAGCAACAATGGTTTAGTTGTATGTCCATCATCATTACAATAGAAACATCCCCCACACCAAACCCATTATTCACACCATTAGCCTGCAACCCAACCTCCATACTATTCTCTGACACCAACATTATGGTCTTAGTCTAATCATGCGGGCGGGGGAGCCACAAAAATTCAACCAGAAGAGCTCGCGCACAATAATCTCCGCGGACAACCCTTTAATCAGACAACAATTAATTCAATTTCCAAACAATTGTTTCCCCAATGCCTCACCTGAGCATTGTTGATTAACCAAATTCAGCCCTTCAAATTAAGAAACTTTCAGCCCAAATGTAATTACAGCCGAGTCAAAGAGCCATGAGAAAAGACCCAAACTTTCAACAATGACACCAACCTCTTGGCTCTTTTGGGATCAACCGCCCACAGCTCCGCCAGCTTATCAGGAGCCATGGCCTTCTTAGCCTCTATCCCCTCCAAGACCGAAGACCCGTCCGCCGAATTGCTGTACCGATGCCTCGGCCTCCCGCCCTTCTCACCTCCTCCGCCGCCGACGACGTCGGCATTGTCGGGCCTGGGGCCGGATCCGGGCCCGCCGTCGAGCTTGTCCCCGATCTTGTCCATGTCCATGTACGTGCTCAGCAGGTCGTCCTCGGACCCGAGGTCCTCGAAGCTCCCCGAGGCCGCATTGTCGAAGGGGTCGCCGTCATCGGGCATCCGGAAACCGACCTCGGAGCGGGCGCGGCGGTGGTGGAATTGGGGCATTGCGGGGTTCCGAGGGGCGGGGATTTGGGGATTAGGGTTTGGGGGATTGGGTGGTTCGGGCAATTCCATTTGGTCCGAGAATCGTGGGGGAGCTTCGGGTTTCCTGGTTTTCGCGTCAAACGATAAGGATCGGAGGAGGAGACAAAAGATGGAATCTTTTTTCGGACAGTGATGATGATTCCTGGCCTTCTCCGATCTGAGTGGAGAAGAAGATGAAGCTCCCGGTTCGCACGTGAAGCGGTGTCGTTTTCCGGCAGGGCCTCTCCTCCTCCTCCTCCTCCTCCTTCATTTTTAGCACTTGTAGTTACCTGGATTTTTGCCTAATTTGAGATGCTAAAGATGGCATCCTCCACCAAGTTTCTTGGTCTTGATTAACGATTATGACTCAAGTTTGAACATAGCCTTTTGTTTTTTGAGTTGAGATGATTATTCAAATCCGATTGATTGTAGGTTTAGATTGATCTTGAATATCGACGACGCTCGATCTCGCGTTAATTTTATGTAATTTGACCTTTGTAATTATGGTTGTGTTTGGTCTAGCCGTCCAACTTGTGCAAAGTGTTTCTCCATTTTGGAACTAGGGAAGAGATTGAATATAGGTGATATTCGGCACAACCCGAGCATGACTTGAGCTAAAGGAAAAGAAGGATTTAGTGAGCTCCATAAATATGAGGGTATGTCGACGTGAAGAGCTTAGAACAAGTCAGATCTATCATCGGATCAAATGCGTAAGTAAGATTGGCAACAATGGTAAGAATGGACAGTAGAAAACGAATAAAATATTATGTCAATCGGTTATCAATTCATATGAAATGATCCGAATGTTTTTATTTTTTTATTCGGATAATCCGTATCGGTGTGCAATATATCTTTTCAAATCATTCACATAGCTGTTTTCTTTAATCCTCTACGTACGTGTGGATTCCTGGCTCTTAAAATCTACGAAAGGACAGGAGTTCATTCACATCTCGACAGGCGTGGTGGGTCATGGACTGTTGAATTCTTGCGACAATGGGCAATATATTCCTTGGGTTGGCAATGGTAAAGCAAGATGACCATCTTCATGTTTAAACAAAAAAGAAAAAAGAGAGAGGAAGAGACATGAAGTCAGTGACAAAAGGCTGTTCAGATGGGCCATAGCTGTCAAATCTGATTTACGTGAACCAGTGATAAACCTTAATCCTAGTCATTTTCAATAAGGATCATAGCTCAAAAACATTTAGTAGCTTGGAGGGGCTAGATGCGCTGGAATCTCGATCACTTAGCGACGCATGAGGCACAAGCCAATAATTATCATGTTTGCTCTCGATTGTGCAAGTCATGAAATTTTTTTTATATAAATAATATCATAATTTTTAATAGTTTCACAAATTAATCATCATGAATCTGACCATCTAAATAATAAGTCTCGCAATTAATTAGACGTTATTGTTGCGCAAATCTCTTGTTATTGAAGGGAATTGCGTTCTTGCTTTTGTGAAGAGATTCAAACTCATCATGAATTCAAATGGCAACTCTCAAATTTTTCGGGAAGAAAAAAAAAACGGGTTTAGTTAAGTGCTTACTTTCCTAATATCTTGAAGCAACATTTTCAACACCGTCCTACCAATCTTAGCAATCGCGAGACGTTCAAGAGACGAAAATCGATGACTTCCAAATCCTGCAAACCATCCACCACGTTATTGTCCGAGTAAACAATCCTGATTTTAGTAGGGTTAGGAGGGAGTAGGTGAAGATAACACAATAAAGGCACGGTCGTCTAGTGATGGAACCGGGGAGAGAGAGAGAGATCTTATGTGTATGATTTGAGAATTCCGTGGCCCATGAATTGGAAATTTTGATGGGGACATCAGCCAATGAAGCACGCTGGTGTTTGGCCAATGGTAAGAAATTTTGATTTGAAACATCGGAGCCCCAGGAGACGATCCACACCCATGTGCCCCCTAAACCTAGTCTTTTCCTTCACAAGCCACACAGGCCTTTGAACTTTTATCCCTTGCTGTGGTCACAAAGTGTGGGAGTAATTAAAGAAAAACGGAGCGTCGCTTTCGTGGGGGGAAACCATCACAAGAGTTATGGAGTGAATGAATCCAAAGCTCCTTTCACTCGCATAATTGAATAGCTTGTCTAGCTCCCTTTGTCTAGAAATAGCCGAGGTCATTGTGCGTCTAGACCCCGTTTTGCGTTCTTGATACGGTAGAACAAAGACTACTCAAATTAATGTCGGTCGATTGACGAAGACTTGGCTTCTTTATCAATATGATCTGATGTTTTGGCATTGCATATTTCTTTTTTCCCCTTATTGGTATTGTCAACGTTTATTAATTGAAGTGGTTGCCCCCATTGTAGCAATTGACAATGTAACGGGTATTTTGACTTTTATCTATATGTAATTTGTTACCAGGACATTAACTTAGCTTAATGTCCCATGGGAACTGTGGTGAGTGCCTCCATAACTCTATGGTCCAACCAATGATGAAGGTAATAGAGGATTTAAAGAAGCTAACTTGTGGGGAAAGCTCGAAGCGTTTAGAAAAGTATGCAGAAAATTAGGCGAAGTTTGAAAGTTTGTGCCTGCTTCAACAAAGATGACAAGTTTAATATTGCAAGTTGAGACAACTTAGATGATGAATATGGACAAGCTTCTAAGGAAGATGTTTCCTAGTGTATCGATCCAAAATGCACCTAATCCTTTTAATAATATGTTCATGCTACTCCATTTCTTCAATACATTTTTCTTCTTTCACGTCATCTTTGATGCTTACACTAAGGCCCTATTTGGTAACCATCCAAACATGGCCAAATTCTGATTTTTTGTTCTTAGAATCAATTTGGCCCAGAATCGCGTTTGGTAAAATTTTTGTTCTCGAGCAGTTGAGAGTAGAATCAAGAATAAAAATATATATATGATTCTTGTTCCAATCGAAATTGAGAATCAAAACTCTTTTTCTTCTCTTTTCTTTTTCTTCATCAACCGCCATCCCGCAACCGTTGCCCGCCGCCGCCCGCTTGCCGTTGGTCGCCGCCATCCGTTGCCACCGGTCGCCGGTAGCCGGTTCGGCGAGCTTGCCGGAGGCAAGCCCATCCATCGGCGAGGCTTTGCCTCGCCATATCTAGCAGGGCCAAGCCTTGCGACGCCTAAGCCCGCCTGGCCACCGGTGAGGCTCGGCTGACGAGGGTCGGCAACGCTCTGGTGAGGTCGCTAGCTCTCGTCCGGGCCGGCGACCGGCCCGAGAAGAAGAAGAAAATGAAAAAAAGAAAAAAAGAAAAAAAGAATCGAAAAAAAGGAAAAAAAGGAAAAAAAGAAAAAAGAAAAGAAAAAAGGGAAAAAATTATAAAAATTATTTAAAAATTAAAAGAAATTGATTTGAAACAAAATCAAATGAACATGGTACCAAACGCAATTCTATTCAAGAATCGAAATTTTATATAGTTACTGCAAACGCGTTTTTCTTAGAATCGGTTAGAACAATAAAAATAATCATTTCTGATCAGAATTTGTTTCCGGGAACATAATCGTTATCAAACGCGCCCTAATTTATCAACATATACACATGTCTCACGGCATCTTTAGAGAAAACATCGTACTACTTTTCTTTTGCATGCTTGGAAAGGTTCACCGTTTGCTTTTACTTTTAAAATTAGCCAATGGATATAACGTTGAGATACGATGTCAAAAAAACTTAACCACTGTGGATGCTTACATGGAAAAGGCTTTGTCCATGTCACACTATAATGTCAAGCGACGATCATATTGGCTGGATTTGGTAGAATATAGTGCCGGAGGGATTTGATTAGGAAATTCGTAAAATAGAACAGCTTGATTAGACGAACCAAAAGTAGAATGATTTAATTAGAAAGCAAGTCCACACAAGGGCGGACCAGTCGACCACCCTGCCCTAAATTTACTATTGACCCTCTTTCTAAATTTTTGAAATCGTCCCACATGGCACCAAAAAAACTTTACTTAAGCCATAATTTGGAAACCGATGCCCCATTAATTTATTTGGCCAGTAAATTAAAAGGAAAAGCTATATTTATCATGACGTTTTACTTTTACGTTGCACTATGATCAACACACACTATACTCAATACAGATTGGCCCCATCTGAATAGCGGAAAGCAGCTATTGGCCAGTGGACAGATAAGGGAACGAATTAATTTGGCTTTTGAGCATGGGTGAACCCTTAAGTGGAAGAAGTATTTGGAATAAGCATTTCACAGGCCCCCAAAAAAGTAAAAGCGAGAGAATAGAGGGGAAAAAAAGGGTTAGAGGTAATTGTGATCTTGCTGGATCAGGTGCCATAATCCAAGATTCCCAAAGAACACTTATCTCTTTGCTTGATTCTCAAGTTTTCACTCATTCCTTTGTTTGCCATTTCACTCCCGCAAACGATAATTATTGGACCATGTACCGAAAAGACATCAAACACACATGATACCCCAGCCTTCATTTTACCACATTCTCTCCTCCATCTCCGTTCCTCCGTCCTTTCCCTTCAAGCAAAGACCAGCTCCCAGCCACTTAAAAACGTCCACTGAGTTCTCCTCGGAAAAAGATCAGAGCACGAATTCGAGATCAACCCTTTTCTTTTCCATGTTTTGATTGCAGAAAGAAGATTTTTTTCAGCACTTTCCCTGGGAAAATTTTGGAATCTTGATCACTAGTGTGAGCGCGCATCACTGGTAAGAGCCGAAATTCTAGTCATCTTCATCTCTTTTTCCTTCTGGGGTTATTGTTCTGAGGAGGTAGCTTGAAGGTTCACCCACTATTTCCTCTTCTTTTCTCGCATCTCAGGTTTTGAAGTGACCTCCAAATGGTCTTTCCATATCTTGTCATGAAATTCTGAACCCCTCCGTCTGTCTGTCTTGTGCTGTCGCGATATCGCTCATCAAGAACCGAAGAAGCATCGGCCCTCACACTTTTCCTCACTTCCCTTTTGCGCAATATTTCCTTTCACAGTTGTCCCAAGTCCTCCAGTGCCTCAAAACTGAAGATACAAAGTCTGATACAGCAGTCGAGCATGATGAATTTCGTGCTCTCAGTATCATTCGTGGTCCGATTCGCCGCTGAAAAGTTCCTAACACATGAAAGGACAACCCTCTTTGCATAAGTAACTTGCGTATCTGTTTGGGAGCTACAGATTTAGCTCTAAAGGGTTCAGAGGTTTTCTGGGTTCTGTTCTGGCCTAATGCTCGTGAGGGAAACGCCTTCTATCATGGCTGCGCTCCACCACCGTCCACACCGCCTGCTGCTTGATAAAGAGCCTAATTCTGTGCCGAACAATGGAACGCCGACTCGGGGATCCTACGGTAACGAGGCAAATTTCGACACCAACATGGTGATCATACTTGCGGCTCTGCTCTGCGCGCTGATTTGCGCCCTTGGATTGAATTCGATTGTGAGATGCGCCCTCCGGTGCAGCAGGAGGTTCACCTTTGAGACCCCGGATCAGACGGCTGCTAGGCTGGCTGCCACGGGACTTAAGAAAAGCGCTCTGCGCCAGATTCCGGTCGCCGTGTACGGAGCGGGAATAAATATCCCGGCCACAGATTGCCCAATTTGCCTCGCAGAGTTCATGGACGGGGAGAAAGTCCGGGTGCTTCCAAAGTGTCACCATGGGTTCCATGTGAGATGCATCGACACTTGGTTGGTGTCACATTCTTCGTGCCCGACTTGCCGCCAATCATTACTGGAACCTCCGCCCCCAGCACCTTCAGTTTCCGATGCGGCCGGAGCAGCAAATCCACCGGGAGGGGAGGTGGACCTGCCGATACCAGTTGATGAGGTAGGTTGATCTGCATTTTCAACAAGCAGCCACTAGTTTTCTTGAACAGAAGAGAGGACAAAAAAAAAAGAGAATTCTTTGTAATAAGTAAAATATAGCTGATGTGATATAGAGTGTCAATAGAGGAATAGATTAGTTGGACTTGCATATTTGTCTCTGCACTATGCATGTGTTAAGGTTACTGAGATGATACCGAGTCTGTATTTTGATGCATAACTTGACCAAATGGCAATATCGATCTACAAAAAATCGGTATGATCAAGCATCTCGCTTATTGTAAGGTGAACCTGTGTTAATATTACCTAAGAACTGCTAAAAAAATTTGGTTCAGTTCAATCCTGTGTTTCCTTCTTGGTTTCTATCAAGATGCTTCATAATTTTCAGGCTGGTTCTGATCTAATTGTGCATTTGTGGCGTTGTCTCTCTTTGTTTTCCCCTGGAAACTTCACGACAGAAGCTAAGCCACTTGAACTTTTAATTCCAGAACGATCTAATAGGCTCCTGAACGTCGCACAAAAATAGCGCAGCAGACATAGAGCTTGTCCTTCCAATGATCTGAGTATGGAAAGGAAGGAGTCCGACCAACAAGGAATCGAAAATTGACAAGAAAGCTTCAGAAAATTCTCATGACAGTCCAACTTCAGGAGAAGATAAATTGTTCTATGAACCTTGCTAAGAGGACAATGCCGTTGTTTATTGCACAAGTCCATGGCAACCGATTGGGACTTGTGAAGGAATTTAGATGTAAATATTGTAAGACACACATTCCTTATTTACTTCAACAATGAAAGCTAAAGAAAAAGAAAAAGGATAACAGCATGCCTAATTTATGTGCACAGGTTTTACTCTATTTCCTTGATGAAACTTTTTTTTGTCAATGTAGTCTCGAAATAATATGTTTTTTTTTTTTTTTTTTGGGTTCAGATTGGTCATCACATTAAAAAAGTAAAGGAAAATACCGACGTGGTCGGTTAGTCACCATTAAATGGTGAAGTGGTGTTGACGTGGCACCTTTCCTCACTCTCAAATTCTTTTAAAAAATATAAAGTAGGACAGATAGAATGAAAAGAAACAAGCAAAGAAAAGAGGCATGTTGACCCCAGCAAGAACCGAGGCTACTTGCATGGGCCAGTGCCTATTGTCTAGTGGTGGCTAGGGTTGCTGCGACTTGGGTGATCATTAGGCCGGGGAAGCACGAATCAAGGCGAGCCAAATTTCGCAAAGGGTTGGGCGGTCCTGGCAATGATTGGACCGAGGTCGCTTGATCCTACTTCAGCCGATCTGGGCAGTGGCAATGAGCCACCACTTCTCTCTTCGACTCCATCTCTCCCTTCATTTTTATGTGCATGGGTGCTTCGATTGGAGGCAACGTGCTCATGCCGCGGTCGGCCAGCGGCCTGTAAGGACTCAATGGCCCTCAATGGCGCCTCAGCAGAGCCACCACCTTTTTCCCTCATTTTCTCTCTTTCTTGCTCTCTTAGGGTTTGAGACCTTTGTTTTTTTTTTTTTTCATTTTTCTAATATTATTGCCTAGTCGACGCTTACACAACGTTGCAATATCGGTCCACATCAACATTTCATGTGCCTTTTTTAATTAAGCTCTAACTTGGATAGAAAAACACATAATCTAGGGACCACATTTATCAGAAAAAGTAAATGGAAGAATTTGAATAAGCAAAAGAGAACGGGATTAGTGGTGCCATTATCCCATGAAAAAAATTAATGAGAAAACTCTAATTCATTCTACACAAGAAACCCTTCATCAAATTATTTTTTTGTTTGGATCTATCAATTCAATACATAGCAAAACAGGCATATTAACTGTACATCTCCCATGGCATTATCCTTCACCACGAGAGAATCTATTCCTTTTCACTTTCCATTTTCATATCCTTTTAGCATTGCACAAAGAAACGTGGTAGACTACCCATTAAGGGAACATATCCTGGAAAACGAGACTTGGAAAGCAATACAGATACAAAGAAAATTAAGCTCCTGAAGGCCTTATTCTAGGGTCCTTTGTGCGGACTGTGGAGTCCAGGACTATGATTGCTCTCACCTTTCTTTCTTTTTTCTTTCGTGGCAATACCGGGCGAAATCAGAACCATACGGATTTGGTACACGACAGTGATTGCTCAGAGTCGTGGTCCGATCTTTCTTTGCCAAGACCCGATATATCTTTGTGAGTCGCGGTGGCGGGATGTTATTCTAATTACCACTAGCAGCCGAAAAGGCATTTGTTTTCCGGATCTCTCCTCTGTTTCAGCATACTAGGGGATGGAAGCTTCAGGTAGACAGAGCAGAGAAAAGCAGGAAAGGGATTGAAGAGCTAATTGAGAGCAGATAAACATTGAGCTGAAGTTTAAAAAGTCTCCGTTATTCCTCTTTGATTTGATGGGGGGAATGTGGAGGAGAGCATATAACACAAGGAATCAACAATTTCTTACTTTTCGGCTCAAAGATTGGGAATCTCTAATGACCCTTTTCAATTCTGGAGATTCCATTTCTCTTTCGCTTTCTGGGAGTCTTCTCGGGCCACAATTAGGAAAAATTCGCGCATTATAGCTTGTCTCTAAACAGGGCTGAGGACTATAGATAGAAAGGAAAAAGGCAAGAAGCTAGGCAGGCTAGGCTCATTAAACTGATTTAGCAGGCTTTACTAATAGCCGTTTATATAACACGCAAGATGCAGATTTTCCGGTCAATTCTATATCATGAGTCTATTTGTGTGACGACATAGGCTCAAAAGACCAGCTGAGAGCTCAAGAGAAACACTCAAGTTGTGTAGACCTATAAGGGGCTATTCTTTAAAAAAAAAAAAAAAAAAAAAAATCTTAACCTTAAGTTTAATCTCAATTCTGCCATGAACTTTTTATGTCAAAAAAGAATTCTCAACTTTTAATCTATTCCCAAATTTGCCCACAATGTAAAAAATCATTATTGGTTTTTTTTTTCTAAATTATTAATATCAAGAAGTTACTATTATTCCTTACGGAAGTGAGTGTATTGACGAAGACACTAGCTTTGCAAATGAACCTCTAACTAGTCATGATATTTATAATTTTGAAGAAACTAGTGATGATTTTTGGGAGAAAAATTGTCTAAAAAGTCTTAAATCTATTTTACTTTTGTCAATTCATTCTAAATTTTTCAATTTTATCAAATGAGTTCTAAACCTTTTCACATTTTGTCAATTAAGTCTATCCGGGAAATCATTGATGTGGATGTTGGTTGTCGTTGAAAATCACCGACGTGGACGCCAACCGTCTTATGTGGCACGAATGAGGTCTACGTTAGTGATTTCATGCTGAATTTGGTCGGATGGATTCATTTGGCTAAACTTGAAAAGGGTTTGAACTAAATTAGTAAAGTTGAAAGGTTCATAATCGGATTGGCAAAAGTGCAAAAGGTTTCGGGCTTTTTAGACAATTTATTTTAGATTTTTGAATGCGTGGGTAGATTTGAAATTAGAATAAACTTAGGGTTTTTTTTTTTTTAAAAAAGTTGAGGACAAAATTAGGATTAAACCTAAAGTTCAGTTTTTTTTTTAAAGAGAATTGCCTTATAGGCCAGGGCATATCCTTGACGCATAAGTTAGTGCGTGGCCCGTGACGCATGACATCAGAATGATGTGGAAAGGTCATCATGGGCTCACCATGCTGTTCTTCACCATCCTAACCAAGTCATTCCTCGAGCATTGAATCACGTGCAAGGCACGTCACCCGGGTCTCCGCATCGCGAAGACCCACGATATATTACTCAGTACTCGATTTGTATTCGACCCACAGCATGCGAGCCCAATCTTGAAACAGGCATTAGAGGGGGCAACGACAGTATAATCAACACTCTCTATCTGGACTCCAAAAACATTGCAATCATGCCAGATAATGTTATGTAGTTCTGAAGTGTGTCGGGGACAATTTGGAGGCACAAGCTATGCGGGTGGACCACGCCTCCTCTGTCGACGATTGAGGAGTATCCATCCCCGAGATTTTCCCCGATGCGGAGGGAAGATCGCTTGTGGCTGAGAATATATTTTGGTTTCGTCGAGAGAGAGAGAGATATGGTGCGGTGGTGGAGGAACATAATAAGATTAACTTTCTTATGAATCATGTGTCGGTTCCTACGTTTCGACAGGATGGGATCGCCCCACTACGAGAGTCCATGATCCGCCATGACTGTTGAGCTGAAAATTAAAAATAAAAATAAAAAAAAAATCAAGGAAAACGTGGTACCAGGATGCCCGTACCGCGCGTTTGTACGAGAGCGAGTTGCACGGAACGACGGCGAGTGCTTATCTGAGGACAAGTGTTCCGGGCCACTGGAGAGACACCTCACCAGGGAGGAGCAACAGGCGAATGGAATCCTGACAACTTGAAGATGGGGAGAGCACTTGGGTCACGACCGACGAGGTTAGCATATGCATTGCAGATTCGTCATTTTCTTGGTTCCTGTCGTGTTGTTGGAGATTCTAGGACTCGGGATTCTAGGAATTCCACATGAGGCTTACTTCTGGAACACCTCTGTTGTCATATCCTAATGTCGATTATTTTTCGATGACAAGAAAGAGTGATTAGCATGAGTAAGTCCCGAACACATGAATGACCAACACACAAATCGAACTACCAGCCTTTAAATCACTCAGCTTGTTCCTGAATGGATTTTCATGTTTTGGAAATTGGAATCCAGTTTTCTGTTATTTTTATTTTTGGATAAGTCATCATCACTTTTTATTAGCACAATTGAAGTAGATTCGTAACTACCATAATGCAAGTCGGTGGCAAGAAAGTTATATTAGGGATAAGACCGTTAAATGGGTGGTTCGGACTAACAATGGTCAAACCCAAATTGTTTTTTTTTTTTTTTTATGCAATACAATATATCGATTCATAACTGACCCGACTCAATTTGGATCCAACTCGCATTACTAAACACGTCTATATTTAACACAACCTACGAAGTTCTATACCAGCCAATTTAACTCACGTTAAGCTCTTCATTGGATAAAATCACATGTTGTATCAAAAAAGTAAATCTGCCCCATATAAAAGATGAAGTAGATGATGAATTTTCCTTAACAAGCTTTCATGTCCATCATTAGAGTTGAAAGCATCCGCTTTACCTTTTGCTGACGGTCGGAGATCAATCTCTTAGACAATATTTAGGAACTTCGATGTCTGCCAATTGCCATGAAATTTGCCCCATCATGATTTACCCATTTGCTTTGTTTTTTTTTTTTTTTTTCTCGGGTCGGAAGAATGGACCTTAAATACAGGAGAGTCTGTCTCAGCGGGTCGGCCTATGAAAGAATGTTCATCCGATTGAATACTAAAGGCCTTGGCCTAGGGCCCTTGGGTGTATGCCCCGGCTATAAGAACGCGAACGGATTGAAGCATGGCAACGCCGTGTTCGCAGACGCAAGAATCTTCCCCACGTATACCCGCCTCGCCGTCCCCACCACCACCACCTCCCTCGTTCCTGTACTCGTTCCCCAACCACTCCATCAGCTTGAAGATCCTCCCTCGTGTTGTAGGACACCGGCACGAAGGCCCGGATCGCTGTCGAGAACCGCCCCTGGAACGCCACGCAATGCATGGGGACCTATCTCAGCTACGGATGCAGGAACTGCAACTAAAGTCGGACAGATTAAATAAGCAGTCACTGGAAACTCTTGGTTCTTTCCTGGGTCGGACAATGACCTGGCTCGCGAGGAACAAGTGCTGAGCGACCCTTGTGATGCCCTCATGTCGCCCTTGTAGGCTGCGCTTTGGGTTTTCGGGAAAGCCTTTAAGAAATGCAAAGGGATTAGGTTAAAGAATTTTTCCATGCAAATAGTATTCGGTAAATTCGGTAAATTGCAATTTACAAGTAAATTGGGAAGTAAAGTTTAAGTGGTGTTTAGAAAAGTCACGGACTTTTGCTCTTTATAAAAACAAAAAAAGTTGAACTCAAATCCTTCGTTGGACGCCAGCGAAGGGCTCACGCTGCGGGCAAGCCAAATATGGCACCAGCGGCCATTGCCTCCAGATCTGGCCCATCGACGGTCAAATCTAGCATTGCTAGCGGCATTGTGCGAGGTGGAAAATGGTGAGGGCATTTTCAAAAATTCAAAAATTTAATATTGGGAAAAATGTATTAGCCTTCTGGAAATCCTAATGTCTTAAAGCTATAGACGAAAATGATAAAGGAATGAAAATTGAGTCTACTAATAATATTGTTGTAATAGTTGATAGTAACTTAGACGATGCTGATTATGTCTTATCTATTATCGATGATTTGTCATTTCAAAAATAGGTTATGAAGTGGTTGTTCGTCTCATACCACACCAAACATGAACTAGCTTACTATTTATCAATGCACATGTAGTGGTAAAGTACAATTTGAGATCTAGGCGAAGGTTGCCACCCACTGGTTGGGGCTCGGCAGCCCCCTTCGGCCATCCCCCACCATCATCGGCCCTTCCCAATGATTTTTAAATAAAATATGTATTAAAAATCAGATTTAGACCAAAAAAACGTCGTCTTGGTCATATTATATCATGTAGGATAAAGAAAATACTAAAAGAAGCCACATCAGTCAACTCGAATATAATTAATGAAAGGACTTGATTGTATCAATTTAACAAATTTTAGGACTTGAATGCACTTTGCAAGTGCTATAACTCAATTGTATTTTCGTAATAAATTTTAGTAGTTTCAATGCATTTATTCCCTTTTTTTTTTTCCTTTTCTTCTCTTTTTGTAACTACCTCTAATAAGTTGGTGCAATCATGCTCAAGCTAGCAAAATTTCCACTGTCCAAATGGCTACTTCAGAAGAACAATTCAAACACGGCATGCTTTTGAGCATGATGTTTGGCGTCGAATTGGCATCAAATCCTAAAAATATAGCGCAGATCTTGATGGGGGCGATTTCTTCATCCCTACGATTGACAAGGCCGTCAAAGATTCTCCGATGGCCTGTCGAAACCAAAAGGATAAAAGATCTTTGAAGGGTTTGATGAGTTGAGAACACAAATATATACAAGAGAGATAATAATACTCAAAATGTCTTGCGTAGGCTTATAACTTGTAGAACAGACACATTCCACAAGCTTAACGCTCTCACTCTAGGTTTCTCAACATGAGTACAATAGAGAGGGGACGTGCATATTTATATTTCTCCAGAGGCGGTGAAGTTTTGTTCTTTGTTAAGCAATTTTATCAATAGATGGCTAATCAATCAATGCTTGAAGACCATCTTGGATTTTTCTTCTGCAGTAAATTGCACAGGTGGTGCCTTTGCTTTTCCTGTTATTTTTTTTTTTGACAGAGAAAAGGGCAACTTATATTAATAATAGTAATTCATACATCCAGCTGCGAGAGCATCCGCACATAACAAGTTAAGTAGAGGAATAGGCGGATGAAAAGAGGATATGCGATGCGTAGGGTTTCTACTATGGGCTTTACAGGCCCAATCAGCAACCATGTTAGCCTCCCTAGGGCAAAAAACGAGCGAAATATTGGGGAAAAGTGAAAACAGAAAGACCGCCTCTGAGAAGAGAGCACGATCCGGCCATGGCGGCTGCGCTCATCGATTCAGAACTTCTACTAGGGAGAGGTTATCTTATTCAAGAACAAGTGATGCATATTAGAGCCCCGATCAAGTAGATGTCGAAGCGTTGATGATAGGGCTTGGATCTCCAC
Organism: Eucalyptus grandis; assembly: GCF_016545825.1. NCBI lineage: Eukaryota > Viridiplantae > Streptophyta > Magnoliopsida > Myrtales > Myrtaceae > Eucalyptus > Eucalyptus grandis. The sequence goes on along the minus strand of NC_052621.1, from coordinate 1,838,794 downwards.
CGCAAAGCCGAGGAAGCTTCAACCCTTGCTGCAAAAAGTCGGTAAGTCTACTGCGTGATCTCCGCAAATACTTGCGATCTTGCCTTGGTTATTGCCCAGTGATGTGATCCGTCAATGTTAATCTTCAGTGTGCCCGGATCTGGGGGACGCCATAGATGACTCGTTTGACTGACGGAGGGCTTCTGATGTGCAGTGGAAGGTGAAGACAGACGATCCACTTGGGTATTCGTTAAAGCAGCTTCTGCAACAACGGACGGATTAGGAAATTTGCCTCGGAAGAGGAAGCCGTTCCGAGCCTTCCAGATCTGCCACAATACGTTTGCGATCAGTGCAAGAAGAGGTAGGCGGTTCCCATTGCTGATCCTGGATACAATCCATGAGTCCAGTCTCTGAATATTGGTAGGGTCGATGGATATGCCAATCTGAGAGTTCGACCATACCTTTTTAGTCCACTCGCATAATAAAAATAAATGTTCTGCGGTTTCTGGAATATTTCTTTGACAGATTTGGCAGCACGGACTGTCAATGATGTGCCTTCGATGCAGATTGTGACGCGTTGCTATGGAGTCATGACAAATGGCCCCCGAGAGGAACATACGGATTTTGGGGCTTGCTGGCATCTTCCACGAGTTCGCCAAAACCAGGTAGGAGTTCTATATGAAGTAGAAGCACCATCTCGTTAATCCACCGGTGTTAGTCGAGTGATTGCATGGTATGCCGACTTTACAAAGAGATACGTACACTCGTTTTGTAGCTGTCCAAATGAGTGCATCCTTGGTAACAGTTGGTCGAATTTGAATGGCTGTGATTTCTTGAATTATTGGCAAGTCAAAGAAGCTGCGTATTAAATCTGTTTTCCATGAACCAGTAGCTTGATCAATAAGTTCAACTACTAGGAGGGGTTCTGCTTGGGCCTTTGGTCCACCTAGAATACCCATGGATAGCCAACTATCTTCTCTGATATTGATGCATGTACCATCCCCGATCGACCAACGGATGTTTGGTAAGATAGCCGCACGTCCACTCAAGAGGCTCGCCAGCCCCATGATGGGCGGGAACCCTTGACAGCTTTAAAAAGGTGGATGAATGAAAATATAATCCTTTAAAGAACTTAGCCCATAATGAGGAGGGTTGATGAATAAGACGCCACGCTTGCTTACCAAGCATGGCTTCATTGAAACTGATTAACTTCCTGAAGCCCAAGCCCCCTTCCTCTTTTCGGTGCTGTAGTTTGTCCCAACATTGCCAATGAATTCCTGCTTTGCTTGTGTCATTATTCCACCAAAACTTAGCCATACGCTGTTCTATAGTTTTACATAAAGACCGAGGAATCTTAAAAACAGACATGGCATATTGTGGAATAGATTGAATTACTGCTTTTAGCAAAATTTCCTTCCCTCCCTTAGAAATAAGCTTCTCCTTCCACCCCTCTAATTTCAATTGAACTCTAGCCAAAATCCAAGAAAACATATCCCTCTTAGATCTGCCCCAATCAGTAGGTATCCCTAAGTATTTTCCGCATCGCTGTAAAATAGGAACTCTTAACTCACTGGCCAAATTCTCTTGAAGTGTCATAGGACGGGATGGACTAAAGAAAATTCCAGATTTGTTTCGGTTAATAGCTTGTCCAAAGAGCCAAACAATACTGATTTAAGATGTTAGATAGATTCGGCATTCCATCAAGGTGCCATCAAGGAAAAATACAGCATCATCGGCGAAGAACAAGTGAGATAAAGTGGGACACCACTGATTTAATTTGATACCTTTAAGCAATCCCGTATCAATAGCATTCCGAATGAGAAGTGATAAGAGGTTTGCAATGAGAATGAACAAATAGGGGGATAAAGGATCACCTTGCCGAAGCCCCCTAGAAGGATGAAAGCTCTGAAGATAATCCCCATTCATTTTAACACACAAGGTTGTAGTTGAGATGCACTGCATGATGAGCTGTACCCAATGAGACGCAAATCCTAGACAAAGTAGATAATCATTAAGAAAATCCCATTCAATGCGGTCATAGGCCTTCTGCATATCAACTTTGAGCACAGCTTGAAAATGACGCTTTCTTTTCCTAGTTTTAAGCTGGTGAAGCACTTCCCGAACCATAAGAACATTATCTTGTATCTGTCTTCCAGCAACAAACGCACTCTGTTCCTCAGAAATTAGAGCAGGCAGTAAAGGTTTTAACCTGTTAGCAAGTACTTTAGAGAAGATTTTGTAAACATAGTTGCACAAGCTAATAGGTCTATATTGATCTAAGCACTCTGGGTTTGGGGTTTTAGGGATCAATGTTATTGCAGTTCGATTCAAGGCCACCGGTAAGGATCCGTAACTGAAAAATAATTGCACCGCCCGATAGATATCTTCCTTGATTACCTCCCAATGAGATTGATAGAACATACCAGTCAAACCATCAGGGCCTGGGGCTTTCGATGCACCTAATTGAAATGTGGCCTGTTTAACTTCTTCCATTGTTACCTTTGCTAGAAGCATGCTATTCATTTCTGTGGTAACTATTGGTTGACATTGTTGAAGAACTTGTTCATAACTTCTAGGGCTAGATTTTGTGTATAGAAGTGAAAAATACTCGGTGGTCATTTGTTGTAACTGGTCGTGGTCCCGAATCCACCGTTGATGATTATCTCGTAAGACCGAAATATGATTGCGTTGTCTTCTCACGAAGAGTAGTGGCATGAAAGAAGCGCGTATTACGGTCACCCCACCGTAACCAATTGATCCAAGAGCGCATTGCCCAATATTGTTCTTCCCGCTACCATGCTTTGTGAAGTTCTGTTTTTAAATGATGTTGCTGTTCTCGAGTTAGGGGCGTAGGATACCGATTAGTCACATTTCTAACGGTGCTCCAACCGTGTTGCTGTTGCTCGTTATGAGAAAACCTCTTGCGACTCCAAACGGACAAGTCAAGAGCAACTGCATGTAGTTTGACTGAGAGCGGGGAGTCCTGTCTTGAAATAGATTGCCAAGAATCTTGAATGACCTCGCGACAATCCGGATCTTGATTCCAGAAGACCTCAAAGGTAAAATGTCTTTTTCTTCGAACCATGCTAGGTTGAGTATTTAAAACAAGTGGACTATGGTCTGAACCGACTGCAGGGAGTGCAAGCACCCGAGCATTTGGGAACAAACGCGCCGCCGGCATTACACACTCTATCAAGGCGTTCCTGTACTAAAGCATCCCCCTCTCGATTGTTAGACCATGTAAAGGCGCAGCCATGAGAGGGAAGATCCAGTAAGCTGTAGTCATTTAGAAAACCTTGAAAGGAAGTCATGCGGTAAGAGTCTGCAGGTCGAATTCCCCTTTTCTCCCAGCGATGAAGAATGTCATTGAAATCACCAAGGCACACCCAAGGTAATGCATTAGATCTACTAAATTGTCTTAAAGACGCCAAATATACGACGATCGTTAAAAACTGCAGAGCATGAAGACAAGTAATTCGCATTGACCTCCCTACCGAACCGTCTTTGCGGATGAAATCAAAAGGTGTTGAGTAGAAGTAAAATCGATAACTGGAAGTGGTCATTCCAAAAGAGCTAAGCCCCCCGCTAAGCCAACAGGGCTAAAAAATCGAAGATGCAAAAACCGTAAGGTACGTTTCAAGCGAAATAAAACTTCATCATTGTTCTTCGTTTCCATCAAAAACAACATATCAGGCTTTTCTTTTGCCGTGAGGGCTTTTAAGGCTTGAACTATCGTGGGATTGCCCAACCCCGACAGCCCCAACTTATGATTTTCATCTATGCACAGTGGCTGTTGTGGGCCCCACCGACGCCCTTATGTTGTCTTCGTCGCCATAACAATTGGAGTGTCCATTAGGAGTGAGTCATCAAAACTCCCGCATTCCCTGCTGGAATATCATATGGAGTATAATGACGAGGTTTCTTTGCTGGACCTATCTTAATACTCTGACGAGCACTCTTGTCTTTCTTTGCCAGGGGAGGGAAGGTCTGCATCTGCACTCCTTTAAGTTTTTCCTCCACTGGAATTAAAGCAGTAGTAATATCATGATGTGTTGGGGTAGTAGAATTCAAAATTGCAGAGCTGCCCTTGGAGATAAAGGATTTTATCTCATTGCGCAGAACCGATGCTTGGGGGAGGTGGTGGTAAGAGAGGTAAAGGTTGAGCATTGGAGGGTGGTGTCTCAGGTACTGTTTCCTCCCTATCCTCTTCCCCAGATGAATTTCCATAATAAACTTTCCAATACGGGCTATATTGCTGAACTTCAGCTTTTAACCAGGGACCATAAGGTGTTTTCTCGAAGTCTGTAAACATAGTTTCTTCAAAAGGTATAGACGGACAAGCATCAGTGAAATGGCCTAATCGACCACAAGAGTAACAGTAGTGAGGTAATCTTTCGTACTTGAAATCCAGCCAAAGAGTTTGGTTATTATATTTAATGAGACGACCAACCTTCAATGGTTCAGATAAAGGCAGCTCAACACGTGCTCGACCAGCTCTCAAAGTTGAACCGGTACGAATCTGATTTTATTTGCAACACAGAACCAACTGTACTTACCGCCTTACGAATCAAATCATCTGTACAGCATTCAAGAGGCAGCCCAATGACCTTAACCCAGAACGCACAGGTGGAAAAATCATAACTGTGCAGAGGTGTGTTGGCTACCCAAGGTTTGAAGTTAATTAGATGTCCCGAAAATTGCCAAGGTCCAGTTTCTAGGATTCGTTGTTTTTCAGCTTGAGATTTGAATTTTGCTAGATAAATGCCTTCTTCTCGCTGTAGAATATCAACCTTCTCGGACTTCCATGCTCTTGTCAAGACCGATTTGAAAGCTTGGAAGTTAAAAGAGGGATTTGAAGGTATCTTACCGATTAACGTCAATTTGCATTCCTCGACTGCTGCAGGTGGGGGTTGGACATGCCATTCATCAATTTCTTTTTCTGAGCACAAACGTCCCAATTTGTGGCAGAGTGCTGCAATTCGAGATGTATCTATATCATCGTCAGTAGCCATGAGCATATAGGGAGTGTCTCCCGATAAGAGGAGGACAGCAACAAAGAAAAAGTGAACATGCAGATAGAGTGCTGCAATTCGTGGAACCCAGGAAGAAAAACCAAGATCGTCAAGCCATTGCGAGAGATGGTGAATTGCGTCGGAAGGAAGGTCGGATACAGAGGAAAAAAGGACATGCAAATGAAGAAAAACCCAGATGATGAAAGATCGAAGACACAGTAAGGAGAAGTTAAGTGGAAGAAAAGGTTAGGATATGAAAGGTGGGTAAGCTGCGGAGAGTGTGGTTCAGAAGAAGAAATTAGGGATTGGCATTCGCATTGCGATGCCTAGGTGATGAAGTAAACATGGTTATCGAAGGAGAAGAACTCTATCCAGTGATAGAGAGGAAACTCGACAAGACGAGAGGAAAACCAACGTAAGGAGTATCTTCCTAATGGTTTGAGCAGACTGAAAAAGTGTCTTTGTCTGTCCACGGGTCAAGAAGTCCTCTGCTCCACCGCAGACCCTTTTCTTCGACTAACGTGTGCCTTCTTGCAGGTTACGTTTCTTTGTTTGGCAGTTAGAAAACCGCCATTTTGCTTTCATACACTTGGCCAAAAAGCTTATGAAATTAAAATAAAGTATCCCTTTTCTTCAAAAAGAAAAAAAAATCAATTTTACTGTTTTCTAACATGGCCACCATCCTCCAACGCCGTGGTGATCAAGTGCAGGGATTTAAAGGCTAGTTTGCCATTCGTATGTTGATTATTAATGAGCTTGGGACTTATTATTCAAAGGGTTTGATTTTGCTGCATCACTGATAGAACTACCGGAAGAATTTTCTTGTTATTTGTCGACTTCAATTTGTCAGTCCACGTGTCTGCCATGCAGGAAGTCCTCTGCTCCACCGCAGACTCTTTTCTTTGATTAACGTGTGCCATACTTCTTGCTTTCATATACTTGGCTAAAAAGCTAATGAAATTAAAATCAAATATCCCTTTTCTTCCAAAAAAAAAAAAAACAAAACAAAATCAATTTTACTATTTTCTATCGTGGCCACCATCGCCTTTGTTGTCATGGGGACCAAGTTCAGGAATTTAAAGGCTGGTTTTCCATTCGTATGCTGATTATTCAAGAGCTCAAGACTTATTAAAAGGGTTTGATTTTGCTGCATTGCCAACAGAACTACCCGAAGGAGGCGTGCTAAAACACATTAATATTTTTATTTTATTATGTCGCCCTCTTTAGTTAAGACAATGTATACTTTGTAAGTCTCTCCCTCTCTCTTCCTTTTCGCAACGTACTCATCGCCCTTTAATAAGTTAACTAGACCAACCACGCTCGAGATAGGAAGGTTTCCAGTGTCCGAATGGCTACTTCGGAGGAGGAACAACAACAGTTCAAGTACGACGTATTCTTGAGCTATAATCGGCGCGAACGCGATGCCGGCAGCTTCTTCCCACAGCACCTGCACGACGTCTTGACTCAGAAAGGCATCAAATCCTACAAATATGGCGAAGATCTCGAGGAAGGAGAATAGACAGCCCCCGCGGTCGATGAGGCCATCAAAGGTTCTCGAATTGCCCTCGTCATCTTGTCAAGACGCTACGCTTCTTCGGCATCGTGCTTGAGCGAGCTGGGGACAATCTTAGAGCAGAACAACCAGATTGGGAAGAGGGTGATGCCTCTGTTTTATGGAGTGGAGCCGAGCTGGGTGCGGAGACAGAGAGAGAGCTACCAGGAAGCAATGGCGGAGCACGAGAGCCGGTACGGGATCGGTTCGGATAAGGTGAGACAGTGGAGAGAAGCTCTTACGGAAGTCGGGGACATGCGCGGGTGGATTCTCGCCGGGAATCAGTATGTTTGATCCATGCCCTCTTTTCTTTCTTTCTTTCTTTCTTTCTTTCTTTCTTTCTTTCTTTCTTTTTGGGTAAAATTAATTGATTGAAAAAATAGAGGCGTTACCATAAGAGTCCCACGTAATTTTACCTTTCGATAGGAAAAGGGAAAAAGTTAATCCCCAGATTCAAGTAAGAAAATCGACGCACTCTGAATACGTAAAATCATTAATATCTGTCCGCGTGATTTCTTGTGATGCGTGGAAACGTTAGCACTCCTCCGGTCCTATTTTCTAGAAAAAATACTAGACTCTGTAGTTCCGATAAGGTTAAAAGCGACACCACACTTGTTAATATTACGAATATATATATTTCGACTTATTGTTGGGTGATAACTTAACGATGCTTCAAATGTTTTCTAAAGGAATAAGGCGTGATTTGGATTTTGAACAGAGGCGAAGCAGAGTTTGTTCAACAGGTTGCTGGGGACATCGGAACAGCGCTACAGCAACTGAAAGCGTGGAACACCCCGGAACCGGAAGCTAGGAACACCCCGGAACCGGAAGCTAGTCCTAAGCTTACATTGGGCCGAAGTCGTTGCGAATTTAACTTTGCTTGCACCGCTGGTTTGCTTCCCATCCATTATGCTTCTAGCGTCCGGGAAAGCTGGCTCCTTCCCCCGCGGTGTGTTGATTCCGTTTGTCTCTGCCAATGTTCTCATGTACTTCATTGTTGCCGCAGGGATTCTTCGTGGTAAGTTAGGACGGAACACTGCCTAATCTCGATCCAGCAAGAATTCAGCGGTGGCCTAGGATTGAGTCCACGTATCATTATATATCTTCATGTCTATGTAGTAACTTCGAACTTTGCCTCGGCTGCCGTCTTCTTTATAGATCGTGTAATTCTCCTTATTTATCTTTTTATTATGTCCATAAGATATCTTCTTTATTTGGCTTGAAGCTGGTTTTCTTGTCTGTGTTCTGTCGAAACGTCCCGAATTTCCATAAAATTTGAATCTCGAATGAATATATAAATTAACTTCACTTCAATTCTCTGATAAATAACTAACTTGTCCTCAATTGTACAAATAATTTAACCTTAGCTAAAAACATCAAAAGCTTTTGTACAAAAACTCATCTTCGCTTTCGCTGCGCAGTTAGATCCAATCCTTATTAGTGATCTTTGGAAGCATTAACCTTATGCCCCAGAATTCCTAACTTGAGTAAAATATATTGGGATGAACCTAAGCTCAGTAAATGAACTTTCTAGGTCTTAGATAGAAGATCATTCTACCACTCGACTTGGGAGCACCAAAACATAATAACAACCAATATTCCAATTGCTCGCCAACTTCCCACTTTAGTAGCAAGAATATCAATAGAATAACATAAATTCAAGACAGCTACAAGATAATTATGCTCGACAAGTGAGGGAGCAAATGCATTGCCTTCTCCATCACGATATGCCGATGAAAATCTTAATGACAATGCATAAAATATTCATTCAAATGTAAGCAGATGGTATATTATTTCACGATTGTAGATACCACATAATAACTCGCCAACATACACATATGAGTTCATATTTGTCATTAGCTAGGATCATCTTGATTCATGAGGCATCTCGACTAATGAATGCCTCATCACCACCAATTCATGAGGAACAGAATCATACATATTCTTTGCCACACCTTAGCCCATTTATCACAGGTGTCCTCTACATAAGTGAGGATAAATATACTAGTGTACATCTGCATGATGATAGTAATTTCTTAACATTATATCATGGCTATACAAGTTATGTCATTATAGGATTTCATGTCATATCAACATTGTAGAGAACTATCTCATACAGTGGAACATTTGGCCGACTCCAAAGTGTCATCCACATGATCATACAAGAGAATTCACTTTGTGGCAAATAGGCCATGATAAAGGTTTTAATCACGTGGCATCATTTACATGTATTTCATAGTAACATAATAATTGCCATGTACATTTCAATAATTTGCCATTTCTCATCCAATTAACAATAGACAACTAAACATATGCACTTCAACACATATATCATCATTCTTTCCATGCCAAGCCATCATCATTTAATTGGAAGCCATAAATAAGTAATCGGTAACTTAGGAACGAATGCTCATAAATCTATTTACGTAAACATCGACAACTCAAAGATTCGACCACGTGAGTAACAACAACTCAATGAATCAATCATGTGATTAATTGGCAACACTTAGCTAGTACTTCGATAACTTAGTCAAATTACAAGAATATTATTAGCAAATCTAATTTCGCCATTTTTACATTTTCACTTAATCAATCAATATTAATTAAATTAAACGTCAAAGGCCACTTATTTGTCATATAAAATATACGAGTATTTTATTTACACTATGGGTTTGCCGCATATTTTATAAAATTACCAAAACATCCAACTTCCAAATTAAATTACACAATTAGGTCCAATTTTGCATAGTTAGACACATAGTCTAGATTAAGCAATTATTTCTAAAAATAACTTAAGGCTCATCATGCTATGCATAGTCCCCTGAACTTTCAATTTTTACAAATTCGTCCCTCAACTTGGTGAAATTACGGATTTGCCCTTAAAGCTTCTAAACTCATTTTTTTGAACTAGTATGTTTCTTTTAATTAACTTTACTTAATTCCCCACTAATTAACGTTTAAACCCACAAAATAACCCATTAACAGCATCTTCGTAGAGTTGAGAGACCTCCGCAAGGGTCACGTCGGCGAGGTTGCTTGGATTTGCGTGACCCAGGTGGCCCTCGCCAAGGTCAAGTGACCTTAGTAAGGGGTTGCGTGAGTCACACGACCCTTGCCGGGGGTCACCTGACCCCAAGCGACCTTCGCCGGTGGTCCCCAGGGGCAAGTGATGGCCATTGGCGATCCACTAACAACAGAATTGGGTCATCGGCAGTCATCAGGTCTATTAGGGCCAACTTTTCTTTTTTTTAATAACTGAAGTACTTTGTATGAGTATAATTTTTCCAAACATAATTTGCTCAAATGTACTTTACAATGGACTTTTAGATTACGATTTACCAAACACAATTTTCATTTTGAAAAATTTCTTTAACTTAAAGTCTTTTACATTTTTCCAAAGGCTTTCCTCAAAAAATTTTCCAAACGCACCTTTAGAGGATTTTGGAAATCTCCTTAAATCTCTCCACAAAAAAAAAAATTTTGCCAAACACCCTCCATTTTGGCCAAGAACCTAAGCCTAAAGCCCTTGGAGAAAGTGTTTCCCAATTGCAACCTTTGTCCTCTCCCTCCTCTACATCTATGTCCTCTCTACCGTCACCCCCCCCCCCCTGCCCCACCTGCAAGCCCACCGTGTTCAACCCTAGAACAACGTCCTCCACCTCTACTTCCTCTTTGCTGCCACTGTCGCCCTCTTCCTCCCCATTGCCTACATCTTCAAGGGAATTTGTGGCTGCATTTGGCAGCTACGAACCTTCATGGTTACGTTTCTGTTTCTCCCGATTTTTGTTCTTTTGTTCCCCGAGGAAAAAAAACATAAATCTGTTTAGTAAAACTTTGTTCTCGGGAACAATTTCTCTATTTTTTTGTTCCCTTTAATGTAGATTTGGAAACAGAAACAAAAAACAAAAAAGAGTAAGGGTGCGCATGGATTTATTTCTGTGCTTTTTTTGTTCCCCGGAATAGAAACAAAAAAAAAGTGTTTTACATTCTGGGAACAATTTTTGAACAAAAGAACGCGTTTGGTAACGTTTGGTCCGGAATAAAAAATGAACGAAACATGTTTGGTTAAATTTTATTATTTTTTTGTTTCTTTTAATTTTTTAAACATTTTTTATTATTTTTATTTTTTCCTTTCTTTTTATTTTTCTTTTTTCGGCCGGTCACCGGCCTCCGCGACCGGCCGACGGGGCCGGGCCTCGCCCGCCACGGCGAGCTCGCCGGCCCACCTGGCGAGGCCGAGCCTGGCCGTGGTTGGGCGAGGCTCGGGCTCGCCGGATGCAGGCGGCTCGAGCTCGCCCGGCCATGGCGAGGCTCGGGCTCGCCGGATCTGGCGAGCCCGAGCTCGCCCGGCCTGGGCGGCAAGGCTCGGCCTCGCCGGCGCGGGCAACGCCGAGCCTCGCCTTGGCTAGGCGAGCTCGGGCTCGCCCGGATCCGGCGAGCCCGAGCCTCGCCATGGCCGGGCGAGCTCGAGCTCGCCAGATCCGGCGAGCCCGAGCCTCGCCGGGCCGGCGACGCTCGGCCTCGCCGCGCCGGCGACGCTCGGCCTCGCCGGATCAGGCGAGGCCGAGCCTCGGCGGCCGGTCGCCGGCCATGGCCGAGGCCGGCGACCGGCCAAAGAAAAAAAGAAGAAAAAAAGAAAAAAGAAGAAGAGAAGAAGAAGAGAGAGAAGAGTCGTTTTTGTTCTTTTGTTCTTCCGAGAAGTGTTTCTTTTACGGAGAAACAACTTTTTTTTCTTTTTTCTGTTCCTATTTCGTTCCGAAACAAAAAAAAAAAAAGGAACAAAACGCAACCAAACGCGTTTCTGTTCCTTTTTTTGTTCCCGGGCACACTTTCCGTACAAAAGTGTGCCGGAAACGCTTAGAAACGTTTCCATGCACGCCCTAACTTATTGTTCTTGGGAACAATTTTTAGAAATAAGCCAATTTTTATTTTTTTATTTTTCTTTTGTTCCTCTCTCTTGCTGCGGCCACCTCCATCCGCCTGGAGCCATAGCCAATCGCCGGCCGTCTTTGACGGCAGTGCCGTTGATCGCCGCCGCCGACCGCCGCCAACGATCGTCGGCCACTTGCCGCTTTGTCGCCACCCGCCGCCGTTCGTTGGCAAGCGGCAATGAGTGGCGGCGGCTAGCAGTCGGCGATTGGCGATCCATGAACAAGAATAAAAAACAAATAAATACAAAAAAAAGAAACCGTTTCGTACCAAACACATTTCTATTATTTATTTATTTATTTCAAGAGTAGAAATTTTATGTAGTTATTAAACACCTTATTTTACTCAGAAATTGTTTTTCGGAGTAGAAATAGAAAATAACTATTTCTGAAAAGAAACTGTTCCCCAACCAAGAAGCGATACCATGCGCACCCTACTTCGCCCGAGGCCTTTGTGCCTCTATTTGAGTTTCTTTTGAGATGCCCCCTCTTACCACTATTCTACAGACCCTAAAAGTCGTAGACTAATTATGTCTATTTAGGTTCACACAACTCCTCCTAATTATTTTTCCACTTTCTGATGTTTGGATAATAGAAAACTAATCGATTTACAAAAAATATTTTCCATGGACCGAAGACAATAAGCTTATATTGGGAAAAACAACTTTCCCTTATCAAGAAGAAAATAACTTTCCCTTGACCACAAACAAAATGAAAATTAATTAATTTTTTTTGAAAAAAAAAATCCTTTAGCATTAAGTTTTCAATTGAAAAAAACCCACCTTAGTTCAGCTACAGCAATAATTGAGAGCCAATTACCACCCAACCAAACCCGCTAAGGGTTTCTTGTGGATCATGGGACTGGCATAACATGCTGTCTAAATTTTCCAACAGTGGAAAATCAAAGCCAGTTGTGTCTCGCTGCATCATTTCTCCAAAAAATTTCAAGAAACCAAAAGTGACAGCCATGGTCATTAGGCTTTATACAAATGATTGACGACCGAGAAAGGAACATGAACTCACATTAGGAAACGCAGAAGTATTAAAGATGCTTTCAGAAATAATTTTGTTCTCAATCCAAGGAAAGGGTAGAGCAAAGTTCCTTACAAGGGCCAATGCAGTTTAACCCAGATTCTTACAATCAAAATCGATAACAAACTTGTAGCAGCATCAAGTACTCGATCCAGAAGAAAAAGAGAGGAATAGCTAGTTCAAGATACATTCTTGATTGGATTGGATTCGAGGATAATTACAGAACAAGCCCCAATTATGAGTTTTATTCATTCATGCAAATTACACATTTCTATAGATACAAGGTACTTGCTCCTCCCATACGATCATCAGAGAACACGTAGCAAAGGGCATGGTTGGCCGTTGTCATACCCTGATAGTTGCTGTGACGACTTTGGGGGCGGGCATTACCGTTGGGACAGAAACATCGACGTTGGGATGCTCTCAAACATTGATGATGTTGGGATGCTCTCAAACATCGAGGCTGGGACGCTCTGAAACATTGAAGGCGGCTGCTGGCTATGGTGATGAGTTGAGGGCGTCGGGAAATGGTCGTGGCCAAAAGTACGGAGAGAATGGGGAGTATGTTGTCCAGAAATACTCTTACGTTTTCTCTTGGCTTCAAGGTGTTGCAGTTTAGCTTTGACGTCTTCAACAACTCCTTTGATAAACTTAGCTTCGTCTCTGTTCAAATGAAAACAGGAAAAGAGAGGCATGGGACAAGTCAATATTAGTAGCAGGATGATATTTTTAGGGTAGAGCAATGGGCGTTGTTGGGCAAAAATTTGCTAACAATTAATATATTCAGATCCAATCTTTCTTCGTCACATTGGCTAAGCACGGCCCTCAAATGCTTGTTACATATTATCAGACACAACGCTATTGTCTTACAACAAAATGAGTTAAGCGCTAAATTGGGACTTCATGATCCAGAAGAAACTCATACACCTGACCATCTTTTTCCATTTTTGCAAAGCTTATTCACTTACTATGTAGATCGAATCACTGGTCTGATATGATTTGAAAGTCAAGCTGGCAATTTGGAGACCGATCATATGAGAATGGCAAGAAATCAGGAACTTTCAATTAAAAAGAAAAGAAGAATAGACATCCTTTGTAGAGATTAGATGAAGGGGAAGCATTATCACGTGTCTTTATCTCGAAATGACCTAAACAGTTCCTAGATTTCCCTTGTCCCTTATAGAGATAAATTGACCTAAATCTAACTCCTCTCCTCCCTATAGTCAACTACTTATCTCTAAACATAGGTGATGAAAATATTTTTTCGTTCCTTCATTTCTATAAGTGATACAAGCAATTGTTTTCGGAAAAATATTTTTTAAATCATTCATTTTCCGCGAAATAAATAAAGCCTAAATAAGAGAGATGATATTTACACTATACATCGCACTCCCTAGGTACGTATCCATATCTCCATGCTTAGTCGTTGCTCCACCTCTGTGATGAACGCCGGCATAGAAACGATGGAGAAAAATCGAAGGAAAATTTGAGGAATAGACAGAATCTAGAGAGAGGGTATCAGAGACTAACGAATTGTCCTCGAGATGCAATCCTGGGAAGACGGAACCAATGAAAAGAGCATGCCTCCATTTCTCCACCATGTCCGAATCTTTGCCATGCCTCCGCTCATGCTTGGCCATGGCTTCTTCATAAAGCCCGGTCTGATGCGCCACTTGGCTCGGCTTCACTTTATTTAACACAGTAATCACCATCTGTTCCTTGAGCTTGCTGCACTCGAGGATCTTCACCAGCTCTTTCAGACACCATTCAGAGGAGGCGTAGTCCCGGGAGAAGACGACGATGGCGACGAGGGATCGTTGGATGGCCTTCTCGAGGGCCGGGGTTAATTTTTGACCCTGGTGGAGGTCCTCGCTATCCACGAAGGTTTTGATGCCACTCCGGACCAAAGCCTTGTGTAGATTCTTCAGGAAACCCTCGCGAACGTCCGGTCCTCTGAAGTTCACGAACACGCCGTGCTTCCACCGTTCCATTGAACCCAGAATCGATGATGAAACTTGGGAATATTCTCAGGCTGCAATTATCAAGAGAGAAAGTGATAGAAGGGAGAGGGAGAGGGGACGCGGCACGGGCTTTTTTAACGCGACTTTCGGGTTCAAGTTTATATGCAGGAAGAAGAAGACACGCACCGACCCGACGGGCAGGACCGCAAGAGGAGGCGGTGCAATAACCTGGCTTTTTCGTGGGATCATGTGGTTGACTTTTCTTACGTTGTTCTTTCCTATTTATAGTTTCTTACTTGTTTATAACTTTTCATTGTGTTTTGGTGGAGTTCGTAATCAAATAGTCTTAAAGTCATGCCGTATCGTCGCCGATGTACAATCAGATATATCAGTGCGATGTCTTTATTTTTTTATTTTTGGTCGAAAGTATGATGTTTCTATTGATTTTTCCAACTACTTTTTAACTGAAACACCTCTGTTGCTATAACCTTGTAAAATATGGATTTTGACCTAGTAAAAAAAAAAAAGAAGAAGAGAGAGAAGGTTGAACGGTCAAAGAAGAAGAAAAGAAGAGGAGAAGAATGAGGGGAAGAGGCCGAGAGTCTTCAGGAGAGGGGAAGAGAAAGAAGAAGAAGAAGAGAGAGAAGGAAAGAAAAGAAAAGAAAGAAAAAACAAGAAAAAGGAGGAAATAAAAAGGGAAAGAGAGAAGGGAAAAGGAGAGAGGAAAAGGGAGACCAGAGAGCTCGTCCAAGGGAAAGAAAGGAGAAGGAGAAGAAGGAAAGGAAGAAAAAGAGGGTTTCGTACGTTCTCGTCATGAGAGTCTGTCAAGGCACCTCAATTACGTAATGCAACGCCTGGTAAGCACGTGTGCCTCTCCGTTCATTCAATTGAAGTAATTTTGGAACTTAAGGATTGAGATTCGGAATTTTGGAAAAATCGAGCAGCGAAATATGATTTTTGAGTCGTCGTGTATTTTTATAAAAATGATAGTTTGTTTAGAATGATGTAGAGTTGTAGGATTTTACGGATCGTGATTTGAGCTTACGGTTTGCCCGAAACAAAATTTCAAAATTTCCCACGCGTGATGAACAGTGCGCATCCAGCAGCTTTGGGCTTATATTTTGTCAGTTTTTGGCTTGATTTTGGAATGGTCAAGTTAGGGTCTTTATAGTATATTGAAAGAACTTTTTATTGACTATAAGAACATTTGAAATAGGGTTCAGTGGAAAAAGTTAGGGCATGACCAAGTTTCGCACTCAAGCCTCGCGTTGTAGACAACTTAAATAATTGCTTTGGATATGCAGTTTATTAGCATGTCAGTGTCGTTTTATCTATGAATAAGCATAAAATAATTGAGTTGTTAGTTTTTTTTTTTGTCAGTCCTATTTTATTCATAATTTAACTCTTACTCTTAGACTTTTGCCCTATCTCTTTACAGAGCATGGGAGTCGAAACCCACTCCTGAAACTAATTCGTCCCCACCTCAACCCCTCTGAGAAGGTGGAGATTCGAATTTCTCACTTCCCCCTTCCATGTTGGAAGGGTGACCAGTGGGGTAAACCTGAGTGGTTAATTGAGTCATTAGTTGGAGAGTAAAATATTAAGCTGCATTTGATAAACTTATATAATTTATGTTTCTAAAATAAAAAAAGAACAGAAACACATTTGGTAAACTTGTATAATTTTTTTTGTTTATTTTAATTTTTTAATATTTGTATTTTATTTTTCCTTTTTCTTATTTCTTTTTTTTTTTTTTTTTGGCCGATCGGGCCTCGGCCATGGCCGCAATCGCCCAACGAGGGTCGGCCTCGCCTAGCCACGGCGAGGCTTGCCGGCCCCCGGCGAGGCCGAGCCTCTCTATGGTTGGGCGAGGCTCGGCCTCCGCCGGCACTGACACCTCAATCTAGAACATCGTCAGGTGGAACCCGCTCTAGGAGGCGCTCTATAGGCGGAATGCCGAGATTGCGTCCGTCCTCCTCGAGCACCACCACTGCTTCGCCTGGGGCAAGTGGTGCCATCGCCTCCCCCGGGTGATCATCGTGTTCCACCGCATGCGCGACTTCTACATGGAGATCTTGTTCCATTTCAAGAACTCCATCATCTCGTTCGTTGGGAAGATCGCCTCCTCCGACACGTACCGGATCTGGAAGCGTGACGGTAATCTCCGGGCCGACACCTCCCTCACCAGCTTCGATGGCCTGAAGATCCAACACACCGATCAGAGCTTCTCCGTGGCCGCGTGACCTCGCCGGTGGCTGGGCGAGGTTGGCCTCGACCAGCCCAGGCGAGGCTTGGGTCGACGAGCCTCGTCGTGGCTCGACCTCTCCGGGGGCTGACAACGCTCCGCCAAGGTCGCCGGCCCTCGTTTGGCTGATTGCCGGTGTCGGCCATGGCCAAGGCCGGTGATGGCAAAAGGAAGAAGAAGAAAAGAAAGAAAAAAAAAGAAGAAGAAAAAAAGTGTTTCTCGGAAGTGTTTTTTTTTTCAGTAAAGGGTAATAATATATTGAGCTTTAACCAACAAATTTACAGGATCAGGCACCACAAAACTTGCACTCAACAAGACACAACATCTAATCGAGTGGAAGGGCGCCGAACTCAAAAGCGCACCGCAAAGCGGTCAAAGCAAGCCGGGCCAAACAAGCAGCCCAAGAGAGACGGCCACGCAGGGTCGGGACAACCAACTAAACAAAACAGCCTAACCTACCCAAAGGCGGCCACGCAGGGCCAGAAACCAAGCAACCAACAAAACGAAGAAACGCCAAGAGGGCGAGGCACCAACGATTCCAGACAAACCCCATCAAAAGGTGCAGGCGAGCCAGGAGAAACGGCGAAGGTAGGAGAAGGCACCCGCAAAGCTAGATCAAGGAGGACTAGCCGATCGGCATAGGAGAACCGAAAGTAGCAGGGTCAATGCCCCAGTTCCATTGTAACCTCCTATTTCTCGGACAATCTTCCACATTCTTGAAGGTTAAGGCTTTATCCTTAACAACTTTAATGAGATGCTTCTTGACAGCCGCAACTACGACCGGATGCTCTCTAAAGAGAATGTCGTTTCTATACTTCCAAATGAGATGGCAAAGAGCACCGAAAGAGAATCGACCAATGGAATGATAGAAGTCTTTACCTGAGAGGAATTTCATAGCCCACTGCAGATTTTCCACCCACGTCCTGTTCCTCCATGGGAGGTTACTCTTGGACGCCCAAAAGTAAGCCATACCAGTCGTGATGCAACAACCGAAGAAGAGGTGGTCAATAGAATCTGGCATGAGCTTGCAAAAGGCACAAACTTCTCTCCTAATTCTCCCATAAGACATAAGAAAAGCTTGTGTAGGGAGAATGTTCTTTATGATCAGCCAGAGATTGAATTGGTATCTCGGAGTGATGGCCTTATTCCAAATAAAGGAAGACCAATCCACCCTTGCTTTCCTTCTCCTGAAGATATGCCAAGCTGAGGCGACTGAAAAGAGACCGGATGAATTATCACTCCAAATAAATTTATCCGGGCCTTCGGAGAGGAGCGGAAGGGGCTGGCTCCAAGAATCTAAAACTGTCCTGAAGACTTGACCTGCGGAAGAGAATAGGTCTGCAACAGTTGCACACCTAGGAAGCCCCGAATCCAATATAGTCTACTCTGAACAAATAGTCTCCAGCGGACCTCTTTGGTGCCAGTGGTCAAACCAAAGGGAAACCCTTCGCCCATCTCCAATCCTCCAGCAGAAATTGAGTCGAAATTCGGATCTCAGTTGGAGAATTTTCTTCCATGCCCATGAGCAATGCGTTGGAGCCTTAACCACCCAGAAATTCCTCCCTCTTTTCAGAAAAGTAGAGTGGATCCATTTGCACCATAAGGACTCCTTATCCGTGAAGAGGGTCCAGATGTGTTTCAGCATCGCAGCCTTGTTGCACTCTCGCAGATTGCGAATTCCAAGACCTCCTTCCTCCCTTGGGAGGCATACATCCTCCCAGGACACTTTAGCTCCTCCCTTTCTAAGGGTAGGACCCTTCCAAAGGAATTGTCTAGGGATCTACTCAATACGGTCTAAGACCGCCATAGGAATAACGAAGACACTGGCGCAATAAGCTTGTATAGCACGGAGCACTGACCTTATAAGCTGAACTCTCTCAGCAAAGGAAAGAAAGCGATGAGTCCAGGATTGCACTCTAGCTGTAATACGATCCACTAAGGACACACAGTCCGCCTTGCCAAGCCTTGAGGAAATAATTGGAGCTCCTAGGTAATGCATCGGCAGCTTCCCTTCCACAAATCCAAAGGTGTCCTTGATCTGACACTTCAAGTCATTCGAGCCCCCTGCAAGAAACACCTCACTTTTGCTATTGTTTGGCTTCAATCCACTCCAAGCGGCGAATGTGTCCAGGCCATCCTTCAGGAGCAAGGTGGAGGCCATATCCGCACGGCAAAAGAGAAATACATCATCTGCAAAGAAAAGATGTGATAATCTAGTGGCCTTGCACCTCCAGGAGAATTTGAAACCCGGCTGCTCCGCACGAGAAGTGAGGATCCCTGAGAAGACTTCCATAACCAAGGTGAAAAGATAAGGAGACATAGGGTCACCCTATTGAAGGCCTCGGCTACTCGGGAAGAATCCATGGAGCTCCCCATTCAAGGAGATAGAAAACATAGGTGTGCGCACACAAACCATGATAAGACGAATAAAATGGTCTGGGAAACGAAAAGCACGCAAACCAGCTCCAGGAAGTCCCAGTCTACCGTATCGTATGCTTTCTGAAAATCCACCTTGACAGCACATTTGGGAGAGAATGGCTGAAGATGGAACCCGGCAAATAACTCCTGAGCAAGGAGAATATTATCCCTAATCCGTCGACCCTTGACGAATGCATTCTGAGAAGGGTTGATGGTGTCCTGAAGCACTGCGGCTACATGGTTGGCTAAGACCTTGGTAATACATTTATAGATCGTGTTGCAGCAAGCAATGGGCCTATAATCATTTACCGAGGTGGCATTAGGCACCTTTGGAATTAACACCAAGATGGTGGAATTAATTTCGTTTAGAAGTCTCCTCGTAACCAGGAAATCTTTTGCTACTTCAATGACCAATGGTCCAACAAGGTCCCAATTGCTCTTGAAGAATTCGACACCAAACCCATCCGGCCCCGGGGCCTTCCCACGGGCTAGAGAGAACATGGTATCCTTAATTTCCTTCTCTGAAAAGGGGCGGGCGAGAGAAGCGATCTGATCTTCCGTGAGCGGACATCGGATAACTTGCTGCAAGTCTCCCAACCTCGGCCTAAGAGAGAGGGTACGCAACGCAAATAGCTCTTTAAAGTGAGTGACAAATGTGTCTTGAACACGGATCAACTCAGTGACAAGATTCCCATCTCTATCAAGAACCGAGATAATCCTATTCCTCATTTGCCTTGTAGTCACCGAATGATGAAAGTACTTAGTGTTCTTGTCACCATTCTCAAGCCAACGAATTCTGGATTTTTGTCTAAAGAAAGCCTCCTCCTGACTTTTCAATTCTACAAAGGTCCTGCGATGACTCTTCTCAAGCTCCGCCAAGAGGATGTTGGTCGGATCCTGCTGAAGGTCCACTTGCGCTAACCTAAAAGCATTCCTAGATTGAGCAACCCTCTCGGATATGCTAGAGAAGCAGTCTCTATTCAACTGCTTAAGACGACCCTTAAGAGCTTTCAACTTGGTAACCAGTCTATAAATGGGCACTCCTTCCCCCGGGCCTCCCACACCTGATTAACAATGGCCTGAAAGGAAGGATGCTCTATCCAAGTCAAAGAATTTGAAGGGCTTCCTTCGCAGAACTGGTTGGATAACCTTGACTACCATAGGGGAGTGGTCGGAAATACCAAAAGTCAGAAAATTCGCTTCCGAATAAGAGAAATGCAAGCTCCATAAATTGTTCACTAACACCCGATCAATCTTCCTCGCTTTTCGATTAGCCCCCAAAGACGTCGACCAAGTAAACCGAAGCCCCACATATCTCAAATCCTCAAGCTCCGCTTGATGCAAACACTGATTAAACTCATTAAAAGAAGGAGGCCAGGCGTTGGTACCGCCAAACCTATCGGATGGGTCCCTTATGGCGTTGAAATCTCCCGCCACCATCCAGGGAAGGTCATAGATGCAAGAACTCATTCTGATCAAGTCCGCCCACAGAGGCCTCCGAGAAACAAAAGAGTGCTGGCCATAAACCACCGAGATGCAGCAACAGAGACTCGACGAAACATGCTTAACTCTACCATGGATGGCCTGATCAGTGGAGGAAATCACCTCAAAATTTACCAGCGAGGGGTCCCAACCAACCCAAATCCTTCCTCCCGGAGTAGAATCATAATTGGCAATCCAAGACCACCCAGACAACAGCCCCGATGACAGGGGACCAAAGAGATACTCAGGGACTTTAGTCTCCAATAAACCGACCAAACAGAGGCCGTTAGACTGAGCCAATTTACGAACCTCGGCTCTCCTCAAAGGATCCATAAGACCTCTAATATTCCAAAATCCGAAATACATACATACATACATACATATATATATATATATATATATATATATATATATATATAAATATAAACTATGTATAGGCTACTCTACTCTACACAAAGAAAGACAAAGGAGGCAAGGCCTACCTCTGTTTCTGAGACTTGTAGCGAGAAGGTCCTGGCGCTTCCACGATCTCCTTCGGCTCCGGATCAGGGGTTAGAGCATGCAACCTGTCCTGAATGGTCTCGTACACTTGTCACGGTCAAGGGCGGAGGATGAAACGGCGACTCAGGGGAGGAGATGTCCTCATCATCCGAAGAGTCATCGGGGGCCTCCACATCCGAGCCAACGGGGACCTTCACATCCGAGCCATCGGGGGCCTTCACATCGGATTCATCCGTCTCTAACTCAATATTAGCCTTCAAAGGGAGAGCAGGGGGCGGCCGGGATCCCGCCGTGAGAGATAGGATGACCTTAGGGGGAGCACTGGAGCCCCTAGCACCCTTGCGAGCAGGGGCGGGGTGAGGAGGAGCCGCTGCAGGCGGTTTGTCCCGAGAGTAATGCGGTCGAGCAGGGGCGAGTGGAGGAGAAGCCGCAACAAGCGGAATACCCCTAGAGTGCTGGTCAGCGACTGCCAAAGAGGAGGAGGAGGATTCTCCTGTCTTGGAGACCTTCTTCTTCTTTCTCTTTTTCTTAGCCTTTTTCCCAGGATGATTCTGAGCGGGCAGAGGGGCTGGGATCGCTTGAGGAGAATCTCTATCCTCTGCTGGAGCAATCTGCATTGAAACCGGGGCGGGCAGTAGTCGAACAGGGTCCACCTCCGACTGAGGTGGAACACGAACGCCTCCTACAGCATGAGGCGGACCAAGAGAAGTTTCTGTCCTTCGCACAATCTGCTCCGACACCTCTTCAACTGGGGGAGGAGAGGACGCCCTCTGTGGACCCGAAGGAACCACAACCGGTGGGGATGGAACGGCTGGCGGAGTAGGTACGATTGAAGGCTGTCTGGCCGGACGACGAGCAACCTGATTTGGATTCGGATTACGCCCAGAGGCTCTCTGTTCCTGAGGAGGAACACGGCAATTATGGCCAAAAGCGTTGCAATCCAAACACGCAGTCGGGAGCCATTCATATTCAATGCTAACGAACCACGAAACTCCTTTCAAAGTGACCTTGGCCATCTTTACTCTTGGCTTGTTAGCCGTGATCTCAACACAAATTCTCGCGAAGGATACCATCTGCATTTGATCAGTCCGTTGATCAACATATAGCGGCTTCCCCACCACACTCGCTATCGCGCTCATCGCCGGCACCGTCCAACACTCGAACGGCAAATTCCGCAACCGAATCCAAACGGGAATGGCGGATTGGTCTTCTCTCTTAAGGTCCATAAGAGGCTTCCATTGCCGAAGTATTAGCGGCACCCTTGCAATCGTCACCGGCACACCTTCAAGGATTTTCCTCCTATACCCGGGATCCGGGATTTGGAGGAATAAAAATCCTTGATCATCGGCGAAGATCTCCCCAACTCTGGAGCCCCACATCTTCCTCAACGATTGCTCCATCAAGCCGAAAGGGAGCTTCCTTCTCCCCACCAGATATCCGACCAAGCAATCATTCCACTTCGGGTCCATAGCGTTAAGGGCTTCATCCGGGAGGTTCACAACCACTTCTCCATCCACAAAAGTGGGCGGAACATAGGTTAATTCAGATCCTTTCACCGCCAAACGAGCCACATTTGCCCAAGAACGCGCCGGGGCATCATGGTGACCCGCCGGAGGTTGAAGAGGTCGTTTAGAGGCCGAGCGTCTGCGACTTCTTCCTCTTGATTGGCGTGGCCTTGAAGACGAACTCTACAGGCCTTTCATCTTGTTATTGTTGGAGAAATCTTTCCAGAATATTTTGAAGCTGACAAAACATTTCTATCAGTCTAAGTCTGGATATCGATAGTTAAAGTCTCAAGATTTTATAGTCTCAAGACTCGTTATCTCAAGACTCAAGACTCAAGACTCAAGACTCAAGACTCAAAGTTATTCTCACCGACAGTCTTTCTAATCCAAAGGTTGAAGGAAATCCAAAGTCGAGGTTTATGATTGAGGATTTGATCCTATCCTCTCGGGATAGATTCTTTGGTTGGATAATCATTTCGGATTCTTTATATCTTATCTAAGAACGATTGAAGATCCGATGGTCGACGAAATAATCTTGGATTATTCTATTCTTGGAAACCGAGATCCCGATTGTATGGGCGAACAGATTGATGGGCTATCATCGATTCCTTATATAGCTCGGATGATCTTCTTGATTGATTCCGTCCAACGGGTAGATTGGAGGAATTCCTTTGGTAAGTGCCAACGGCTATGATGGCATGAAGGAGTATAAAAGGAAGACGTTCTAGTTGTTTTAAGTGTGTGATCGATAGAAAAATTCCAGAGTCGAAGATCCTTTGATTGTTAGTTGAGACTGAGCGAAATTGTATACGAGAGTGTTTATACTTGGTGACGCTTGAGCAAGTGTGGTAGATCATCTACACCTAGAAATCAAGGAAGATCAACACCGTAACAACTCTTTGATCATAGTGGAATCCAGCCACCTCACTGTGTTCGTCGTGCGAAGAGTGGACGTAGGCTTGAATCAAGCCGAACCACTATAAACCGAGTGTTCAATTCTCTCTTTCCCTTACTCGCCTTGCGATTGAATTTTCAACTGTTGCAAAGTCTCTAATTGTTTAAGTATCGTGCAAACATCGAGAAATTTTTGTGTATACCTATTCACCCCCTCTAGGTACTCGTACTAGCTATCTCAATTGGTATCGAGCCCGTGTTCTTACTTTGTTTGAAGTGTTTTACTTGAGTAAAAGATCCATGGCTAGTATGCTAGCACCTGGCTGATGGAGGGGCAAAGCAATACTGCCTCCCCTACTTCGATGGAAAGGATTACAACATCCGGAAGAACAAGATGAAAGCTTTCCTACGATCAAAGGATCCTCTGGAATGGGACGTAGTGGAAAAGGAATCACTATTGCTGCTGCATCAAACACCGAAAGAGGAAAAGAAACCGTTGAAACCAGCGGAATGTCTCAAGAAGAAATAAACAAGAGACAAGCACTTGATGCTAAAGCAATTTATTCTTTATATTGTGCTTTGTCACCAACGAATATAACAGAATATCTTCTTGTGTCACAAAGAAAAGAAGTCCGGGACAGTTTACATATCACTTATGAAGGAACAGATCGAGTGAAGGAGACCGAATTAACATTCTTCTTGGTCAATATGAATCCTTCAAAATGAAACCAGAGAATCTATAACCGACATGTTTAGTCGTTTTACGTATATTGTCAATGGTCTTGAGAACCAAGGACAAAAATTTCTGATCCCATGAAGGTGAACAAGCTTCTACGTGGACTCTCCAAGGATTGGAATCATATAAAGACTTCAATAAGAGAGACGCAAAGAATCATGCCATTATCTCGTAGACGAACCGATTGGAACTCTTCGATCTCTTACGAAGTGGAACGAATTAATGAAGACGAAGATCCAAGAGGTAAGAAATCTATTGCACCGAAATCAAATGATGATTCCGATGATGCAGATTCTGAAGATGATATGAATGATGAGGAGCTCGCCCTCATGATAAGAAGATTCAAAAACTGAATAGAAAAGGCAGAAGGTTTATCCCAAAGAAACAAAGTTCTCGAGACAATGGATCAAGTCTCGTGATGATGAGGAACCAAACAAAGAAGTAGTTTGCTTCGAATGTAAAAAGAAGGGACACATCGGACCCAACCGTCCTCTTCGAAAAGAAAAGAGGAAAAGCTGAGAAATTTCAAAAGCTCTTAAAGCCGAAACCTGGAGCGATACAGTGTGAAGAGAGTGATGAGGAATATGCCAACTTTGTGTCTAATGGCGCAATCGACTCGACTGGATCGGACTCGGAACAGTGAATTTGAGGTAAGCAATTATAAAATCCATCAAAGTCTCTAAATATATTAATGAGTTATGTTTTAGTCTTAAGACTTCTCTTAAAAGGATTTCCGAACTTAAAAAGGAAAACTCAGTTTTAAAACAAAAGGAAATCATTTTAGAAGAAAAGGTAAAAAATTTAGACTTGAATGTTTCTACTCTTAAAGAGAGTGAAGACAATCTTTCAAAAGAAAATGCTTTCTTAAAAACTGATTTATCAAATATTTCAAAGAAATTTTCAATAGGGTCCGAAAACTTGAAAAGTTCTTTCAATCCAAAGACCTTACTTTAATAAGTCGGGTCTAGGTATGACAAGAAACAATCCCTTTGATTGATTTTCCGAAAGTAAAAGAAAGAATTAAGAAAAGACCATCGAAAGAGGCTTATAAAAATCATTTCAAAAGAGTTTTTGTAAAGCCTGTAGGTCGAAATGCTTTAAGGTGTTCTAAGTGTAACAGTCAGGATCATTTTGAAAAAGAGTGTCCTATGGTTTGGAAGCCTGTGAAGAGAGTATGGCCTAATAATGCTTATCCTACTAACATGAAAGGACCCAAGAAAATTTGGGTACCAAAGAAAGCTTGAGACTCTTTTTGAATGCGGTCTCTGTCAAAAAGAAGGTAAAGTGGTATCTTGACAATGGATGCTCAAGACACATGACAGAGACTCGAGTGTTTCATAAAGCTTATTAAAGTGAATGGTGGAATAGTTTCATTCGGAGGAAATAGCAAAGGAAGTATTGTGGGATTCGGAATTGCGAAAATTGGAAATCTCACAATAAGCAATGTCTCTCTAGTGGAAGGACTCAACTACAATCTACTCAGCATTAGCCAATTGTGTGATACTCTTGGTTACAAGATCTTCTTTCAAGAAGGCATTTGTTCTGGAATTAGCAAAGATTCGACTCGATCTTTCATGGGTCGAAGGCATGGAAACATCTACCTCCTTGATGTAAAGCCAAATGAAGAACAATGCTTAATTTCAATTCAAGATGAAGCAATTCTATGGCATAGAAAGCTTGGCCATATCAACAAGAAGCAATTAGCCAAAATCTCTTCAAAGCAAATTTGTTAGAGGTCTACCTAAACCGCCATACCAAAAGTCGACTTATGTACTCCATGCATTACGGGAAAGCGGTAAAAATTCATTTAAACAAATAAATCATGTATCTACTAATCATGTAATACAAATTGCTTCATATGGATCTCTTCGGACCAACAAGAACCCGTGAGCATTGGAGGTAAGAAATATTGTCTAGTAATTGTAGATGATTACTCTCGTTTTACACCGGTATATTTTCTAGCAAACAAATCGAAACCTTTCGTACTTTGAAAAGTTTGCTAAAAGGTTCAAAATGAAAAAGGATGTGCTATTTCTAGTATAAGAACAGATCATGGAAGTGAATTTGAAAATCAAGATTTTACGAGATTCCGTGATAAATCTGTTAATCACATGTTCTCCTCTCCGTATACCTCGAGCAAAATGGAGTTGTGGAAAGAAAGAATAGATCTCTTCAAGAAATGGCTAGAACACTTTTAATTGAAAGTAAAATTTCTTCACGATTTTGGGCTGAAGTCACATTTCAACTGCTTGCTATATTATAAATAGAGTCTTTTTAAGACCTATTCTTGATAAAACCCCTATGAATTGTTCAAAGGTAAGAAGCCTATTGTTTCATACTTTCATGTGTTCTGTTGCAAATGCTTTATTTTGAAAAATGCAAATGATCGAGTTGGTAAGTTTGAAGAAAGATCGAGATGAAGGCATCTTCCTTGGATATTCTACATCAAGCAAAGCCTACAGTCTACAACAAAAAAAGCCGCCCGGTCTCAGGAAGAATCAATGAATGTCAAATTCCAAGACTCGGTGCAAGATGAATCCAGCCAGGACTCGGTACGATGAGACGAATCCGCTCTAGATCTTCAAATGTCTACATCTCAAGAAGCATCTCGGATTCGGAAGTCCATCATCAAGACGATCATGGAGAATCAAATAAAGAAAGAGATCATCAACCTCGGTAACCGGAAACACAAATCCGGTCATCCCAAAGATCTTATTATTGGCGAACTTAATGAAGGAATCCGCACCCGGATCAAAAAGGCATGAAGAATCTAGTGCTTTGTGGCTCTCATCTCTGAAATTGAACCAAAAGCATAGAAGAAGCTTTATCTCGATGAAAGCTGGATCGAAGCTATGCAAGAAGAGCTTAACTTCAACATCAATGATGTCCGGGAATTGACATCTAAACCAAAAGGTAAACTCGTATTGGAACCAAATGGGTATTCGAAACAAAATGAACGAAAAGGAAAAGTCGTACGAAACAAAGCAAGGCTCGTGGCCAAAGGGTATACGCAAGAAGAAGGAATAGACTATGACGAGACTTACGCACCCGTTGCAAGGTTAGAAGCTATTCGTCTATTACTTGCGTTTGCTTGTTACAAAAATTTCAGGTTATTCCAAATGGACGTCAAAAGTGCTTTCCTAAATGGATTTATCCATGAGGAAGTTTATGTGGAACAACCGCCTGGATTTGAAGACCCAAAGAAGCGACTCGCCCTTCGGGCGAAAAAGGCTCGTATGGTCTAAAGCAAGCACCTCGAGCTTGGTACGACAGATTAAGTAAGTTTTTATTACAAAATGGTTTTGTCAAAGGTAAAGTAGATACTACTTTGTTTATCAAAAAGGAAAACAAAAACTTTTTACTTGTTCAAATATATGTTGATGACATTATTTTTGGATCTTCTAATGAAAGTCTTTGCAAGAAATTTTCTAAGTCTATGCGGGATGAATTTGAAATGAGTATGATGGGAGAATTAACATTCTTTCTTGGACTCCAAGTGAAACAAATGAAGGAAGGAACTTTCATCCATCAAGAAAAATATGCGAATGATCTTGTCAAAAGGTTTGGATTGGAAAAATGCAAAAGATCGACATACCAATGTCATGTTCTCGAAGATAGACAAGGATGAAGAAGGGAAGAAAATAGATCAAAAGCCGTACGAAGCATGATCGGTTCACTTCTTTATCTTACCGCTTCTAGACCCGATATTTTGTTCGGTGTTTGTATCTGTGCTAGGTTTCAATCGATCCTAGAGAATCACATCTCGGTCCGTGAAACGAATTATCAAATACGTTGCTTCATCTTCAAGCATCGGTCTTTGGTATCCAAAGAAGGAGACTTTAATCTTCTAGGATACTCGGATGATGCGGATCGCGGTTGCGGGCTGCGTAATCGATAGAAAGAGCACTTCCGGAACTTGTCAACTACTTGGAAACAGAACGGTGTCTTGGTTTTCGAGGAAACAAAGCACCGTAGCTCTTTCAACAACGAAGAGTATGTAGCTCTTGGAAGTCAGCCGTTCGCAAATTCTATGGATAAAACAACAGCTACAAGACTTTGGCATTGAAGACTCATGCACGAAATCGATGTGACAACACCGGTGCTATAAATCTCACCAAAAATCCAATCCTTCATTCAAGAGCAAAGCATATTGAGATTCGACATCACTTTATTAGAGATCATATTCAAAATGGAGAAATCTCGATCCAATTTGTTGATTCAAAAAGTCAACTAGCGAGACATATTCACAAAGCCTTTGGAGAAGAATCGCTTGACTTTATCCGCTCAAGACTCAACATTTTGAAGCTTGAAGAAGTTAAAGTCTAGAGACTCACCAACTCTAAAGACTCGATCTCTTAGACTCTAAGTCCCGAGACTCGGACATTCGTGGATAAAGACGTAAGTTGTATTTCTTCTAAAAGGTACTAATTGTCATTTAGTCGAAAAGGTACGATCTTTTGTTTAATAATTTTGGCGGTTATAGATTTTGAAAAGAAGTAATCGTTCACTTTCCATTGCACCGATTGAACTTCCCTTTTCAAAAACTAAGTTATATATACATTTTTCCCCAAATCTTCAAAACCCTAAAAAGCACTCTTCTCTATACCTTGTTTCTACTCTTTGTTCATCGTCGAGAAAGTGGTCATTTTTCTTGGGAAAGCAAGTGAAGGAATCCTCCAATAGACAAAGAAAGATGTCGTCTTCAAGGAAATCATCAAGAATCGCGAACAGGGGACCACAAAGAATGAAGAAGGGACCGACTCATTTCGATCTCACCGAGGAAGAAGACTTATCTCGGCACGACAAAGTCCGATTCGCTCTCCTCCACGTCATTCAAAGCATCCCCGCCCCACAAAGTAAAAGATCGACCTGATAAATGAGAGAAGGGAAATCAAGAGATTGATCATCACTCTTCCCCTTTCGATGTCCTAGAGACAGGGGGAGTTAGCGAGCAAGAGAGGTCTCCACCTCATGCCGAAGATCAAAGAAAATCTCCCGTAAGACCCGGAAGAAGCTCGGTCTCTCAATTGCCCGAAGAAGATGATACGACAATTCCAAATCTGCAAGACCGTTCGTAAGCGCCATCGTCTCGCACACACACCATCCGAGAAAGCCAATGCCGCACACGTACGGATGATTCTCAGATCTTCGTAGTATCATGAATATTCTTCTCGGAAATGCGTAACTGAGATATATATTCTGGATTGTGAAATCCAAGTCTTGAAGCATCTTTGGACAAGCATCTTCGCCCTCTCGAAGAAAAATACAAAGACCTCGCTCTACAACTTCAAGCCAATGCCAAGAGAGAAGAGGTAGCTCATCAGAAGATCTCGAAGAAGCTCGAAGGAGTAGTCCAGTCCATTGGGGATTTCCGGATCGTGCGCATTCCCAAACGGGACATGACTCCTTTCTCACCCTCTTTTAATGATGACAAAAAGGGGGAGAACCAATTTGAACAAACATTATTTATTTGACTTTTGTGGTTATGTTTATTTTTGAGTATGACTTGAGAACTTGAACTTGAGTGTTAGACTGAATTGGTTGTGGATTTTGATGCTTGACCGGTTGCATTTATATCAAGTATTGTTACATGGTATTACTCATGAAAGACTAACCAATTTGTCAGGTGGATGCAGAGTCTGGTTGTTTATTAATCTTTATGAGTTAGCCATATTGCTTGAGAAATGTTTTTGCGGTCAAAGTTGTTCAAATCTTCAAGAAAGTTTTGTCACCATCAAAAAGGGGAGATTGTTGGAGAAATCTTTCCTAATATTTTGTGACAAAACATTTCTATCGATCTAAGTCTGGATATCGATAGTTAAAGTCTCAAGATTTTATAGTCTCAAGACTCGTTATCTCAAGACTCAAGACTCAAGACTCAAGACTCAAGACTCAAAGTTATTCTCACCGGCGTCTTTCTAATCCGGTGTTGAAGGAAATCCAAAGTCGAGGTTTATGATTGAGGATTTGATCCTATCCTCAGGATAGATTCTTTGGTTGGATAATCATTTCGGATTCTTTATATCTTATCTAAGAACGATTGAAGATCCGATGGTCGACGAAATAATCTTGGATTATTCTATTCTTGAAACCGAGATCCCGATTGTATGGGCGAACGGGATTGATGGGCTATCATCGATTCCTTATATAGCTCGGATGATCTTCTTGATTGATTCCGTCCAACGGGTAGATTGGAGGAATTCCTTTGGTAAGTGCCAACGGCTATGATGGCATGAAGGAGTATAAAAGGAAGACGTTCTAGTTGTTTTAAGTGTGTGATCGATAGAAAAATTCCAGTCCAAGATCCTTTGATTGTTAGTTGAGACTGAGCGAAATTGTATACGAGAGTGTTTATACTTGGTGACGCCTTGAGCAAGTGTGGTAGATCATCTACACCTAGAAATCAAGGAAGATCAACACTGTAACAACTCTTTGATCATAGTGGAATCCAGCCAATCGGGCCGGTGCGAAAAAGAGTGGACGTAGGCTTGAATCAAGCCGAACCACTATAAACCGAGTGTTCAATTCTCTCTTTCCCTTACTCGGTCTTGCGATTGAATTTTCAACTGTTGCAAAGTCTCTAATTGTTTAAGTATCGTGCAAACATCGAGAAATTTTTTGTGTATACCTATTCACCCCCCTCTAGGTACTCGTACTAGCTGTTATTCGGATGTGGATGACCGGAGGAGGTCGCCACACCAACACCATGCTGAGCCGAAGGCATAGCATCCCCAAGAGGGGGAGTCGGATGCCCCAATGGGCTGACAGCCGAAGAACGGCTAGAAGGAGCGATTCCAGCCAGAACAGGATCTGCAGGCATTTTCACAAATAGCTAGACTGCATCCCCCACTCAACCGAATAAATGACCATCAAGAACAAGGGTGCGAATCTGCCAACACTACAATCGCTCCCCCCCCCATACCAGAGGAGCCAACAAACTCCAACAAACGCAGCACAGCACACCAGCATAGAACCAAGTAGAAACTATGCAGCAGAGACGAACAGCTATAGGGAAGGAGGATCGATTGACTTGGGAAACGACACCAAGAGAATTCGAGCTAGGATGATGGAGGAGAACCACCTGGCAGAAACGAATCCCCAACCACTTCCCTGAAGAGCTCGAATCCAGCAGCTTGCTGCCGCAGTTCACAGGAACAGTTCGCAGGAGCTAGCAGAAACAAGCGAATCCGAAGCTGTAGGCCACGAAATGAGACGCCGTTCGGAGGGGTGGATCTGGGATCCTATAAGACCTCGTTGCCCAAAAATGGGGCCAAACGAACAACCAGAACCCGAAGAACACTCGTTTCCAGAAGCTTGCTGCAGCAGTTGCAGAAGCAGTTCGCAGGAGGCCACGGAAACAACGAAATCCGAAGTTGTAGGCCACGAACTGAGATGCCGTTTGGAGGGCCAGATAGGGGGTCCTATACGACCTCCCTGTCCAAAAATGGGGCCAAACAAACCAGCGGAACCACCCAAACCAACAAGTGTTTCTCGGAAGTGCTCCTGGGAACAAGAAACAAGTTTTTCTTATTTCTTGTTTCTTGTTTCTGTTCCAAATTTGTTTCCTGGAACAGAAACAAGTTCCGGGAAAAAAATGTAAACAAATGCGTTTCTATTATTTTTTTGTTCCCCGGAACAAAATAATAGAAATTGTGTTCGTGACAACAATAAAAAAAACACAAACAAACAGCCCCTTACTTGGTTTTGATATCGTTTTCGATTAATTGATAGGAATACGAATGCGTTAACTCGACTAACCACATAGATTGATTTTTGGCTTTCCCAAATGAGTGGTGCTATCTTTTCTAAGCTCATATCTTTGAAATGATGAAGATTTAGTATTTTATAAATTATGAATAAATCATTTTTGTTGATGAATCAGGCATTTACTACGTTTTGGTATTTAAAAATAGCGTGAGAACTTTTTGATAGAAATATATATTCTGTTTGATGAACAAAGTTGAGAAATATTACATGTTTTGGATTTGTGAAAATTGTTTACTAAAAACTCGACTTTGAGATGGTATATAGAATGTTATATAGATACCGATTTGTGATAAGCTTTATGATATGCATTTGATTTAATTCGATTTGTAAAACCAATTTATGAGATGAGTTCTAAAATTATTTGAGAAATATTTTACGGAAAATATTTGTGGCGAATGAATTGAGTTGCGAAAGGTTATGTGGTTGATTTATGAAGTGTATTGTGACATATGAAATGATTTTTAGATTTGGCCTTGTGAATTGTGGAGGTTGTTGTAGATTGGTATTGATGCTCAATATTGTGAGTCCAGTGAGGGGCTTGTGGGTATGCGCATACTAGTCTGGCATATCCTTGTGGACCGAGCTACCGATTAATAATAGGTGGAGACCTTGCCAAGGGGAATCCTGGTCGCTTTGTTACTAGGCGTTATATTGTGACCATGATTTAATATTTAGCAACGAATTGGTCAATGGAGTAGACCATTGACATGTGATATGAGTTTGGTCAATAGAATGAACCATTGACATATGATTGAGTTTAGTCATTGGAATTGACCATTGACGTGTGATTTCATATGAAATGGATCTATGGAATAGACCATTAATGTGTGATATGAGATTAATCAATGAAATGGACCATTGTCATGTGACTTAATGAGATTAATCAATGGATTTGACCATTGATATTTTCTTTTTTGTAAAAGTAAGGTATGTATTAACTTTAACCCAAAGCGAAACTATACAAAAGGAGGGGGGGGGGGACCCAACACCAACAAAAGGACTTGCACTTCTGGTGACATTAGGAAATGTCAATAGGAGTGCAAGGGCATCATGGTAACCCAAAAGAAAGAGGGGGCCAAAAAACCTCAGTCTAAAGAAAAGAAATTAAGGCAAACCAAAGCTCAAATTGAGAAGATAGAAGAGCTAAGGTTCCAGTATTGTTGCATCCTCTTATTGGTAGGAGTATCCGGGACTTGTTGGAAGGTCATAGCTTTGTCCCCGACGACCTTGTTTAGGTGTTTCTTCAAAGCTGGCAAAAAGAGTTCGTGATCACGGAAGAGGATATTATTCCTTTCATTCTAGATAATATTGCATAAGGCTCCAAAGGCGAATCGAGCAAAGGTTTGGTGGAAAGGGTCTTCCGATAGGTACCTGATGGCCCATTGAATGTTTTCCGCCCACGAACAATTACGCTAGGCAAGGTTACATCTAGAAGCCCAGTAGACAGCAAGAGCTCCAGTGATACGACACCCAAAGAAGGGGTGATCAACATAATCAGGATGACAAGCACAAAAAACACAATTAGCATCCGT
The DNA here is from genome assembly GCF_016545825.1 of Eucalyptus grandis. NCBI lineage: Eukaryota > Viridiplantae > Streptophyta > Magnoliopsida > Myrtales > Myrtaceae > Eucalyptus > Eucalyptus grandis. Next base: position 1,805,250 of record NC_052621.1, on the reverse strand, counting down.
AATTCTGCCATAAGTTAGTGACAAGACCTAAGTGGGCAGTTTATTTCTAGTGATTAACCACAGATGGAATTGGAACTGGGGGACCAACACGCGATTCTAGATAAAGGAAGCCCAAGGCACGGACCGCCCTCTTGGCCGAATACTGTCCCAAGTTGATGCAGCTGAAAAAACACTAAACGGGTGACCCATCCACTGGAGGCAATCAATGTTTTGGTTTAGAACACGGAGAGGGTTGTGCTAGGAAGTTATCGTGTCAAGGACTCTAGACGGCGTGCCAAAGTGAGAAAATAAATCAATGACTGTAGCTTGCTTAGGGATACCTGAACAGTATATGTCCAGGTCGGAGAAAAACATGTTTAGAGGGCCTCTCGGGTGCCAATTATCGAACCAAAAAAGGTAGCGCCCATTTCCCACGTGCCATGAATAAGTGGCGAAACTCCTGCCTGAGGTCAAGCAGCTTCTTCCACGCCCAAGAAGAATAGGTTGGTTTCATTGCTATCCAGAAGTTCTTTTTCTTCAGGAAGTTAGAATGAATCCATTTGCACCACAGGGACTCCTTATTTGTGAATAAAATCCATATGTGTTTTAGCATGGCTGCCTTGTTGCATTCACGCAATCTTCAAATACCAAGGCCTCCTTCATCCTTTGGAAGGCACACATCAGTCCAAGCAACTTTTACGCCTCCAGTTCCAAGATTCAGGCCTTTCCAGAGGAATTGCCTAAAGACCTGCTCAATAAAATCAAGAACTGACCTATGCAAAATAAAGACATTCGCCCAGTAGAGCTAGATCGAGTGGAGAACTGATTTGATCAGTTGCAGGCGTCCTGCAAAAGAGAGGAAACGTTGCGTCCACGATTGTGCCCTCGACGTGATTGCATTGACCAATGATGCACAATCAGCCTTTCAAAACCTTGATGCAATGATAGGCACTCCCAAATACTGAAATGGCAAAGAGCCTTCCTGGAATACGGGACTCCAGAGAAGAAGATCTCACTCTTGTCCAAGTTCGAGACTAGGTCATTCCATTGAGAGAAACGAGTAATACCATCCTTAAGCAAAGAAAGGGATGGCATATTCACCTCAGTAAAGAGAAGAACATCATCTGCAAAAAAAAAAAAAAAGATGGGACAGCCACGTTGGTTTGCACTGCCAAAAAAACCTGAACTTAGGCCGCCTGGTCTGAAGATTGAGAATACTAGTGAATACCTCCATCACCAACGTGAAAAGATAGGGAGACATGGGGATCCCTTGACGGAGTCCTCTGCCACTAGGAAAAAAACCGTGAAGCTCTCCATTTAGAGAGATAGAAAATTTAGGCGTCCGAGTACACACCATAATGAGTTTAATGAAGTGCGCGGGAAAACCGAAAGCTTGCAAAATCAGTTCCAAGAAGTCTCAGTTAACTGTATCGTAAGCCTTGCGAAAATTTACCTTAATAACACATTTAGGCAAATAGGGATGCAGATGAAAGCCAAAGAACAGCTCTCGAGCTAGCAAAATATTGTCACTAATGCAACGTCCTTTAACAAAAGCATTCTGCAGAGGACTAATAATAGATGGCAGAATAGAAGCCAACTGATTAGCTAGAATCTTCGTGATGCAATTGTAGACAGTATTGCAGCAAGCAATTGGTCTATAGTCATTTACGGATGTCACATTGGGACGTTTTGGTACAAGGACTAAGATGGCATTGTTAATCTCTCGAACTATCTTACTCATACTAAAGAAGTCCTTGATTGCCATAATAACCGAAGGGCCATCTAAATCCCAACTTTGCTTAAAGAACTCAGCACCAAATCCATCGGAACTAGGGGCCTTTCCAGCCGCTAGCGAGAACATCGTGTCGTGAATTTTCATATCCGTAATAGGCCTACCCATCCAATACTAATCCGATGTCCTGGACCGAAGGTAGGGTAGCAAGGATAGAAGGTGCCATAAGATCTTCAAAGTGAGAAACAAACTTCTGTTTCACAATAGATGGATCAGAGATCAGAATCCCACTCTCATCCATCACCAAAATGATTCTATTTTGGAGATGCCGCTTGTGAACGGAGGGATGGAAAAACTTGGTATTAAGGTCTCCTTTCTTGAGCCAACGAATTCTGGATTTCTGCTTATAGAATAATTCCTCCTGGAGACGGAGATCCGAGAAAGCCCAGATTCGGTTTCTCTCCCTGTTAGCCAAGGCCTGGTTGAAAGGGTCCAGATGAAGGGCATCCTGAATGGATTCTAAAGCACTCCCAACTTCCGCTGTCCTGGAATAAATATCAGAAAATGAGTCCTTATTGAGTTGTTTGAGCCTCACTTTCAGCAACTTGAGCTTGCTATACAAGATAAACATAGGTGTTCCCGTCACCGGGGAGTCCCAAGTTTGCCGAACTATCATAGAGAATGATGGGTGTGTCATCCAAAAATTGAAAAATTTAAATAGCTTCCTTGAGTTTGGGGCCTGTAAAATTCTGATGACCATGGGAGAATGGTTGGATATTCCAGAGGGAAGGAATGATGCTTCAGAAAAAGAGAAAATCCTACTCCATTGAGTATTGACAATGATGCTTCTGACCATTGATGCTTGTTTTGATGTTATTGTGAAATGAATGTTTATGTTATAAATATAGCTATTTTTAAGCATCGATAACTTATTCTCTTATTATTTGTTTGTTAAATTTTGGATTTAGGTTAAAACTGTTGTGGTTTAATTTTGGAAATATGCATAGTGGGTGCTCGATCCACTTAAAAGAGATGCACTACTTAATGAGCTATGGTTACTCGCCCCTCCATTTTTCCAATCCTCAGCTAACGATGAGTAGTACGAGAGCGATATGACAAAGGGGCTTTTAGGAGTTGGATTTTGGAAGCTTTGAGACTACGTCCTTCGAGTGGAAGGATGACCGTGTCATCCCCCATTCATGATGGTTTCAGGGTGTGACAAACCTGATCTTAATTTTAATAAAGACGAGAAAGTATTGACATATAAGTCTCAAGCTCATGGATGACCATTGTGCAAATTGTTATACAAGCCCTTAAATCACTCACCTCGATCCTGACTGGATTTTCATGTTTTAAATACTGAAATCATTTTTTTCCTTTTATTTTTGGATAAGTATCATCCCTGTTGGTTAGCACAATTGAAATTGGTAGAAGCGAGAAACTTATATTAGGAGAGGGAGGCATGAAAAGTTTCTATTGTCTTGATTCAGGAGGGCAATAAAATGGGAAACTTGTGGCCAACCGAAACACGTGAAAGTTCGGACTTCCGCCAAGGTAAGTCCGGAGAGTTAAATTTTAGTTATGATGAACAGATCGTGCCCGATATCATTCCTACAAAATCTCAGTCTGTCCTCAAATCGTAGAGTTCATTTTAACACAAATTGCATCTGATGTCTTTGATATGGTATTTCTTGAGGGTTACGAGAGAATTTAGTGCTACGTGTGCATATTGATCCTTATGAGTTCAGCTTGAAATTCGCAGCAGCAACTTCGAGCCAATTCCCCAGACTCCAACCACGGCTAGCAATTTCTCATGGACCATGGGCCTGGCCTGTTTGAATACTCCTCCAGCTCTATCTATCATAAGGCCCAATGTAGTGGAGCCCAGATTCTTCCAATCAAAGCCCAAAACGAACTTCTAGCAACAACGACTACTCGTTACGCATTGAGGTACTTTTCTCCTCCAGTTCGGTCGTCGAAAAACATGTCGCAAAGGGCATACTTAGCGGTCGTTAAATCCTAATACAAGTTACGGCTTCATGATCGACAAGAAAACTCGTACAAAGACCATCTATTTCATGTCTTCAAAGCGAATTTACATTCAATTCTTATCAACGATATGAAAGTAGACTAGGCGATTTGAAATCGGAATATTGTTAGAAATTCTCAATACAGAACAAAGAATATAGATCCTTTGTAGAGAATGGGTAGTTTATTATGTGCAGTTATCTCAAAATGACCTATCCGCCCTTAGATTTTAAGAAATTCTCCCAAATTTAACTCGTCTCTCTCCATTGAGCCAATAAATTTATGCATGGATAACTAAAATCTTTAATATAATTTAGTGTCCTTATGCCCATTAAATTCAAAGATTTATCCATTATTCTTGTGGCGGCCTTGCATACCCCAAGCCCCACTCCAAATATGTGCATCTCTTAGCACGCATGGATGGTATGCAATTAATTAGCGAATCTGATACCGACACATTTGTCCTAGTTTCTTCCGAAAAATTGTCCTATATATGTTTTAATCATTTTCAGTCTGCATGTCTAGTTTGGTCCTGGAGATGCAATCCGGACAAGTTGACAGCAATGACAAGAGCTTCCCTCCATTCGAATCCCCACCATGCCTCTCCGCTCGTGCTTGGCCGCAGCTTCGCCGTGATCCCCGGTTTGTCCCCTCCCTCGGCTCGTCTCCACTTTACAGAACACGGCCATCGCATCGCCACCTCTTCCTTGAACCAGAGCCTTGCGTAGATTCCTCAGGAACGCACGCCCTCGCTAGCCTGTGTTGTTCCACCGTGGTTATTACTAAATGTCGAGAACAGCGTGTTATCGTGAAAACGATCCTGTACCACTGCTTGTATTCTGATGTGCACACCAAAGAGTATTAAGAGTTACTAAAGGGCGAGGCACTTCTATGACTTTGAGTCTTTCAAAGAAGGGAGAACTATAGGATGAGGTGAAAAGGGATAGGGTTATGCTGCCATTTGATGACGAGAGCGATTGCTGTTAAGGAGAGGGCTCATATTGCAAAGACTAACCATCGAGCTGTCTCATTAAAATTTAAAACCACAAAAAAGAAAAGAAACTTATATAATTTCACATCGAAATTGACCTCTATTTAGCAATATTTGAAACGGGACTTATACGGTTCAAGGTGGACTTATATATATTGTCATCTTCCTTAAAATACGTCAGAAAAGTTCGGTGTTATTTTAATAAAACCATAAAATGATGTTGTCATAATTTTTACGTTGGTTATATTATAAATAAACAAGAGAAGTTCACACATAGTAATAGGACTATTTAAATTACAAGATTTGTAGAAATATCTTATGATAAATTATATATATTGCTAATCTTTGCTATCTAATGAAAAATCACAAGAATATTCATTCGGGAAAATTGTACAAACAATCTTAACCTACTATACAAAAACTAATTTAGACCAAAACTTTTTAATTTAACCAATTTAGTTATAAATCTTTCAACGATTTTCCAATATAATTTATCTACCCAATTTGACAATTTTCTAATATAATCCTTTTGACGATTTTAGCTGGAATGTGTTCACATGGCAATTCAATTAGCATCAATTGTTTTGCGTGGCACAATCGGCATTGGATGGCTTTGACATAAACAATCTTTTTGAAAATTTATGATTTTTTTCTTTTCTTTTCCTATTTCTCTTTGCCGGTCATTAGGGCCTGTGATGGTGAAGGCATAAATTGAAACATTTTTTACTGGAGGGTAATACGCTATGGGCTTTGTGCATGTAAAAATCGGTTTACTTTAAAATGATGAGTATTTTTTTTCGTAAATTCAGCAAATATATGGAAGTTCATCGAAGATGATCTGTGTTGTATGTACATGATTGTAGGAAAGTTTTTCGCCCTCTATCTATTTCCAGAGACACCCGATCGTAGAAAACTAGAGTAAGGCAAGTTCTTTAAGATTTACCAAAAGCAAAACTTTTTTTTTCTTTTACTTTCTTACCAAAATTTAAAATATTGTTTGGATAAATTAAAATAATGAAAAAAAAATCAAGAGCTTCAATTACCAAAAGTCGAAATGCGTGAGTGACAATATTCAAATTAAGTAAAGAGCAAAAATTAAAAGTCAGTCTTCGCTAGCTTTTTGGCTCCCTGTCTCTCGTTGATGGACAAGTTTCAAATTATTAACTAATTTTTGATGTCGTCCTCGAACAGTGATTAAAGTCCAAAGTGATCGGAATCAACTTTAAATATTAGAAAGCATTAGAATATGCGAGACCGAGATCAATAAGGGTCCCTCCGAGTTCAATTTTACTATATCTAAATAAGCATCTTAAACCAAAACTACTTTGTTAAGATTTTATTTATTTCACAAAAATTATTAACTTATAAAAAAAATTTCCTAAAATTATGAGCATGTCGTTTTCTCTCACCATAAAAAGAACATGTTCTTTTCACGTGGACGACTTTGATTCACTTGGACCAGTTCACGTTCAAAATGCTGGAAAATAAAATTGTCGTTTTCCATGTGAAAAATTCTCGAGCTCCTCCCGTCTCTCCCCAGTCAAAAACCACGAGCTCTTTGACCCACTCCTTTTCTTCCTTTTTTCTGTCAATTCTCAAATTTCTCTTTGACGCGGACCACGTCAAGCGCCACCAGCCGCGAGAATGACGTGGCACTCGGCCTGTGTCCACGTGTCCGCCTGTCGGATTTCACTGGACGGAACGCGCTCGCGGGTCGACGTCAGCTTGTGGCGAACCGCGATCGCGTGCGGCTTTCGCGTGTCGGCCCGTGCATTCCCCCTCCCTCCACCAACCACCGACCTCCACGTCAGCGCCCTCGTGGCGCTCCAGCCGCTAAACGACAACGGGGCGCGAAATGAGGTGCGCCAGCTCGTGGGGATGCGACCTCCATGCGGACGATCGAGACCGTTGAGCCTGGAAGGAGTCTTGCCACGTGGACTCGGATGCACGGCCCAGGATTATTCCCCGATCCACGTCACGCGAGAATTTAACGCGCGCCTTATGTGAGCCTCGTGGAGGGAGCAAAAGTGCACGTTCCCGCTCGCATTTCGGCTCGTGGCGTTGCGAGCCGAGGGAAGGTTTTATCTTCTGCGCCCGGTTGCAGGAGACGCGGATTGCAACCACCAACAGAATTTCACTTTCTGACGTCATCTTAAGTGGGAAAAATTATGAAAATAATTCAATGAATATTTATTTTTTTTAAATTCACATTCCGAATAACGACATTTTTTCTCTGAAATTGTTGTTTGATCTCATTATAATTTTGTGAATTGGATTGATTCCGATACCCAATCAAAGAGGAGCTTCATTGTTTTGAAAGGACACAAGTGACTTGAGTCCAGCCTTAATTTTAATCTCTGAATCGATTTTTAAATTCTAGCTTATCGCTACGATGCACGGTCAGTAGATAATCCAATTTTTTTGAACCAACGACTTCAAAAAGGCCTTATATTTACTGATAATCTCTCTTCTAAATTTTCCCATTGGCTAGGAGGGAAACGGGTGCACCGAAGCCCAGTGCTCCCGACCGCAGGCGACAGCTCCTCAAGGTCTCCGGTGGATTATAATAGTTTGCGTGGCGTTTACAGCTACCAGGAGGAAGCGTCCCAGTCGCGACATCGATGCTTCCGAATCCATACAAACTCACCTACAAAAACATCAACTCGCGATTCCAAATTCCAGTTCTTGTTCCTGCCCCTTTTCTCCCCAGTCACCATCCATTCTTGACCACCCGTCGATAAAAAGATTAATCCTCGTTCAATCCCGTGCTCCTTCGTTCTCTCTCTCGTTCCCTCCATCACCAACCGCAAGAAAACCACCCGTTCATCATCTTTCCATCCCGACCCAAGAAGCCTTTCCTTTTCCGCGGATCAAGGAGCGGGCAAAGCTCGAATCTTCCGCGGGTTGCCGCTTCTGGGTTCGCTCTTCCTTGCCGCCAGGTGACCGGCGATGGCGTCTCTCGGGGTCCGCGGCGGCGGCGAGTGCTGCATGAGCCGCTTCGATCTCCCCGCCCGCCACATCGATCACCAGAGCCCGTCGAAGCCGTGGTCGGTGACGATGCCCAACGGAGCGAGATCGAGGACCCAGATGCGGCGCGCCGTTTCGGCGGCGGCCCCGATGGCGCCGGTCCGGATACCCAGGAAGCCGAAACCGTACCAGGAGTTCGAGGAGGGCGCCGCGATCGCGCACGAGAAGCTGGACGATTGGATGGAGGACTCGGTGGCGGAGATCGTGAGGAACCTCCGCGGGGCGCCGCTGTTCGTGCACGTCTACGACGAGAACCGCGGCGCCGGCGCCGGCGCTGGCGGGGCCAGGGGCGGCGAGTCGATAAGGCTAAGGACGGAGAAGGGGATGAGGGAGGAGGATTGGGATCGCGTGAGGATGAAGTGGGAGAAGGGGGAGGTCCAGAAGCCTGAAGGCGTGATCTACGTGGAGGAGCTCGAGGATGACGACGAGGGAGGAGATAATGTGACCAGAATTTGGGGATTGGTGGTGCAGGGGAAGGGGGCGAATTGCGGGCCGGCTTGCTATCTGCTCAAGACGTGCCGGGTCGGGTCGGGTTTGGGGGCGTGCAGCACGCACTTCTGCTTGATGAAGGTGAAGAGTTTCCGGGAATCCGCCAGATCGCAGCTCAAGAATTTCTGGTTGTGGTAGGTGTCGGCGAGAGGGGGTCGCGAATGGTGACGGGATGGGGGATGATCGATTCTTTCGATTTCGAATGTAAGCAGCATTCGGTGCAAATCATTGGGGTTGATTGTGGAGGATTCTTTAATGATTTGAGCTTCAATTGTACAGATAAATCACAGAGAACAAAGCGGATTGAATTTTAGTATGATGGCCTCTTGACGGGGCTTTCTTTTCCCCCAGCGAAAGTCTTCAGTTTACGTTGCTGTTGGAGTATTTAGAAATCGTAAATGGTAACGTGCTTACGGCATAGTTTAACGAGTACTAGACTTTGCTTTGTGGCATCTCTGGGAATTTGATCAAACAAGCATAATCCCTGATTTATTGCTCGTTATTCTGCCTAATATCGCTCCTTTGCTGAATGATTAATGTGAATTTTGTTTGATCTCTGCCGAAGTATGATCGGTCGAACCAAATAATCGGCATGAAAACTGAAACTGTAATTGGCTATGGTTAGTACACCTCGTGATCTGATTTCTTCCATACTCTATGATGAAAGTGGTTCGACGATTCTGCCCGTTTCCTGTTAGGATACAGGGCCGAGGATGCCTAAGTGCGCTGAGGTTACTCGTGTCTCCATTGTCTGGGAACACAGGATGACATTTCCTAGATGTTGTATGGCAAATCGTATCATTGTACCTTGAGCGTCGTTATGGATTCGTTTAAACATATGCTTTGCCATTGAGCAGTAAGGTTGCGGCCATTGGCGTGCTTCCCTGAACGTGCAATGATGACAACTTAGGCACAACTCAGGCACAACTCAGGCACTTGGGTGTCACGTTGTCTATAGGCCATATGAACCAGAAATGTTAGGACGTGTGTGTCAGAAAAAAAATGGAGTTTACTAACCTTCATTCCATCTAGCCTCATTTTCGATAGCATCTAAGGATGCGTTTGGTTCACGGAAAACATAATATTTTTGAAAAATATTTTTTGGGAAACCATTTTCCAGGAAAATGGTTGGTTTTTTTTTGTTTGGTGATACGTGACTGAAAATATTTTCTGGTGTTTGGATTGCATTTGAAAAATGATTGAAGATGTAGAAGACACCCACGAAGAGGAAGAGGAAGGAGAGAAGCCAACGGGAGGGGCAAGGGTTGGAGGAGGTGGCGGTGACAAAAGGAATGGGGCGAAGGAGAAGGAGAGAGTAGAGGGGAGGAGAAGTTAGGGTTTACGTTCACAGGCAAAAAATGAAAAAAAAAAACAAGAAAAAAAAAAAGGAAAGATATAATAATAACAAATTCAAAATTTTTAATTAGAAATTATTTTTAATAATAATTTTTTTCATTGAGCAAGGACCTTAAAATATTTTGGAAAACGTTTTCCGGTTATTTCAAAACGGAAATTATTTTCCCCGAATTTAAGCTTTGGAATGAAAACATTTTTTGTTGACTAGAAAATATTTTCCGTTGATTCATTTTCTAAATGAACTAAAAGCTGGAAAATGAGAAAAATGTTTTCCGAAAATTGTTTTTCACAAAACAAACACACTCTAAGTTTCATTGAGATGATTGTTAAATTTGACTCGTCCGACGGAACTGGTCCTCTAGGTCTAGTTCTCAATTCCATCTTGGAATTGGATTAGATTAGGAATCGATCACTTTTACTTGTAATCTCATCTGGTGGTTGGACGATGTCCTTACTGCATCTTTTGAAAATTCATGGTTGATTTGTCTACATGAGAATATTCATAATGTTTTGATTACAAAGGATGATATAGGAAGAGATCGACAAACCATTGACAGTGCTTTAATTTCACGGAAAACACTCTGTTTAAGTGCTGAGCCTTTTACATGTGCAATCGCCCTTTACTTATTTGGTTCCTGAAGAATGTCATTCCTCAAAGACGAGGCATTGGCTCAAAATCAGTCTGGATCTGCTGTTACTGCTGTGCTCATGCATCGGCCTACTTGGTGCAGACAAAGCTATGTCACCTGACGGTCTTGCAAGCGCGTTCAGTTCTTTACCTAGTACTTCTTTGGTGCTCAAGTCCAGCAAAACTGTTCCCTTGGAGAGGTGCTTCCCATGATTGGGGATTGTAGCTACGCATGGCTCGTATTTCTTATGGAAGGGAAGTAGGTTTTTGGCGCGATAATCTACCAGCGTCCCTGTCCAGGAAACCAATGACAGTTCTTGGTCAGCTTTCAAATCTAGACGAATCCAAAATTACGGCACTTGGCTTGACTTCTCTCGCCAGTACCGATTCTCAAAGTAGGAATAGCAATCTACCTGCTCTTGTGCCGGCTTTAACCTTCTTGGCCACCGTGATAAACTTTGAATTCAAACAATGCGGCAACCAACACGCCCGCTCATGCGCTCGGAACCAGGCTCCTTACCTCATTCGTCATGCTGCAGAGGCACGAAAGACATGTCTAAGAACCCGATACGCAATCTCAGCAGCCACTCAAACGTAGATCTCGACCCAAAAACACAAGCATCGGTCTTATAAACTCAGCCCTTCTCGTAGCCGTTGAGTTTTACCTGATCTTCAAACGTACGAATTGGGTCCGGCCCTGTTCTTGTCGGGCTCATCCAACATCCGGGCCCGGACCGGCATTTGAATGGATGGGGGGGCATGCGCGTGGCGAGCGCGCCGTCTGACCTTCTTTTCGTAAGAGGGAAAGAGAGGAGAGAGGGAGAACCGTGAGCCGAACGGGCCCAGCAAAAAGTCCCTCCAAACTATTTGAATTTGAAAGAAAAACAAGAAAGGAGGAAGCGGAAAGAAGACACCTTTGTCTCCGTTCTCTCGTCCCGTTGTCTTTAGCCTCGGATGGTATATAAAAGAAGAGGAAAAGGTAAGCATTAATTAAACTACTATTAAGTTGCGATTCGCTAGCAGTGTATATATGCAAAGAATCGCCGGATCAGACAGCAGCGTCCGTAGGCGCGCTTCCCTTGCGTTTCAAAATCCTAAAGAAAGCATTTAAAGACCAGCAGCACATAAATAAGATTTACCCCAATTGTCAATCCCAGATCTTTCTCATTTTAAAAACCCTAACCCACCATTTGTCTTACCCAAATTCACAGGCGGATTCATCTTTCTCTCGAGAAAGAACCCGCACCCATTTCGAAAGGAGCGAGACTTTTCCAGTTTTTTTCGTCTGTCCATAGTTTTTGAATATACCCAGGAGGAGTTCTTGATTTTTGGTACGAGGGTCGGTGTCAAAGGTCTCGGATTTGAACTGGGTCGGGGAGGAAATGGAGGACCAGTGTGATTCGGGAAGTGTTTCTGATCGGGCTTCGGCGTCGCCTAAATTACTTGTAAAGGTTGGATTTTTACTCATTTCATCTCCTTTTGTTATCGTGGGATCTGTTCTTTTTTCTGTTTCCATATCGCTGATGCTGGCTTTATCAGTCGAGTGGGGAGAAGCGCCATCTGGTGGCTGAGGAGAAACATGAAGTTGCACGCAAGCGTGTCAAAATGCGGGATTTGGAATCCGTGTTGCGTCGCGGAGGTAGAGTCTTGTTCTCTCTTTATTTTGTTATGTACTTGTTCTTTGAATTCAGTGGAGAGATGGGGATTCAAATTTAGGTCTCCATTTGAATGAAAAATCTCGTCTTTCTCTCTTCTTTTTTCTTTTTTTTTTTTTTCTTCCAGTAGTTGTTTAATTTAATCCTCAACATACCTAATGGTTCAAGCTATTCTTATAATGAGTTTCAAAATTACAGGATGCAAATTTTGCGCTTAAACTCGTAGATTGATTATGAAATGCTGCAGACCCTGAGTTCAACTGAATTGCATCTCCTCATTTAATTTATATAGAATTGAAATTTTCTTTCTTTTTTCCTCTGTTGAAGAGGGTAAATGCTTACCGACCCAAAAAACCAAAATAACCAGGTTAAATGCTTAGGCCTGTGCATTTTGAAGTGTCATGACATGACTGACTATATTAGAGATGTGAGGCGATGTTCATACTTATGACAGCATATGGAACCCACTGACGTTCTTTGCATTTTCCTCTATATCAAATGTAGAGATGTGGAAATTGACAGTGTTGTTACTTTTTTGGGAGGTTTTTTTAAATTTTGTGTGCATGATAGTGTACTTGATCTTCAAAATTTGATCCAGGAACTAACAACTATTCTCCAAAATCTGTGAAAGATGAGGGAGGAAAAGTTTCCTCTCGCTGTGGTGAAGGACTAGGCACGTCCCAGGTAACTGAGGAGCCGGTCACCTCTATTATAGATGGTTCTCATGAAGATGAATTTGAAAGAAATATTTCCCCTGTGGAGGGTAATTGTAAGCCTGTACAACTTGATCTTAATACTGAAATTTGCTCCGCCAACAAATTGGAAAGTGATGTCAATTCTAAGCATACTGGAGAAACTAAGGAAACAATCGAAGACTCTTTGCTTAGACAGCATGAGACATCAAGTGATCATCATGCATACTCAAAGGGCCTTGACTTGAATCTCAATGCAGAAGACCTTTCTAGCACTGTGAATCTAAATCCATTTTACCCTTACAAGAATCTTGATCAGTTGAAGCCTGTAGATGCATCTGAGTGTGCTAGCTCAACTGGCCCATTGGAGGAGAAAGATTCATTGAGGCTTTGGAAGGAAATGAAGCAAAACGGCTTTCTCTCGTCCTCTCATGGGGGCATACCAATCCCGAAGCAACGCGGTAGGAAGAGTAAGAATGATGTTCTTAAGAAAAAGCTGGAGCTTGCAAAGAAAGAACAGGTAGATAGGTTCACCAAGATTGCTGCTCCAAGTGGACTGCTCAATGAATTGAACCCAGGGATCATAAACCATGTCAGGAACAGAAAACAAGTCCATTCCATTATAGAGGCATTGGTGAGGTCAGGAAGGGCTGAAAATAGCCATGTCGCGAATAAACACGGTGGTCATTCGAAAGGTGAAATAAAAGAAATTGGTTATGGCAAGGGGTTGGGATGTTCTGATAATTTGGGAGTGCCCCAGCTTTCTTATTCATCTGAAAATGTAGCTCCAAGTGCTTTACTTGAGAGAAAGCAGACCACCGGATTCCCCATGTTGATGATGAACAAGTCTTCAAATTTCATTTCAGAGAATGAAGAAGAAGATAGGGATCTGGGCATGGCAGGAGGATTGTGCAAAAAGAATTTTGTCTCAAACGCCAACAGTTCTAGTCAGGATGATGGATTGGCATTGAGATTGTCATCAACAACAAGTAAAGCATCTGAGATTACTTTTATGTCCAACGAAGACTCAACTGCTTTTAGCAGTGTTACTTCACTTTCTGTTAAAGGTAAGCCTTTTATTGTACATGTTTTTTCTCTGCTTGTTCTAGTGTAATTCTATGTTTTTTTTTAATAGTTATTTCACGGTTCAGTTAATCTATCTTCATGGATGCTATGTCACAAATTTAACAATCCGTATCTTACTTCTGTGTTTTGTTTCTTTCTTTTTTACTTTCTCTCTCTTGGTGGGAATGGTTTTCTTATTAAATTTTTTTGATGGATGGATCATTATGGATGATTCTGCTGTGAAGTTGGTTTTGCATGCCGTTGTCCAGTAAGCTCTGGGTAGTGAAGGGCCAAGCCAATTATTAATATGCACCTTGGATTTTACATTGCTGTAGTAGACAATTTAAAGGTCATTTTAGCTGACAAATGTAAGTGTAATGTTTTTCAGCTGCAACTGTTGCTTCTCAATGGTTAGAATTACTGCATCAAGACATCAAAGGACGTCTAGCAGGTAATACCCCATTGCATGTAGTCGCCAGAGTAGGGTTAGGATCGAAGTTGACTGATTTGTCTAACTAATGATGTGCTCTCTTTAAATTGCAGCTTTGAAACGCAGTAAAAAGAGAGTTCAGGCTGTGATCAACACAGAATTACCTTTTCTAATACGAAAGGAATTCTCATCAAATCAAGAGAATAATCCTTACCTGACCAATAGTCCGATAGCTGACATGCACCTATCGAAATGGAGTACCCTCTTTGGTCAGATGGATAAAGCGCTTTGTGAAGAGGAGCAACAGCTTGTGAGTGTACAACATTCTTCCCGTTGATTGCAAATTTTTCATCAGGACTGATTGTGATTGGAACTTTTAGCGGTCAAGTTCCAACTCTACTATTGATAACTTCTATGTGTCTAGTTGCATCATTTTAGTTCTGACTTCCTTTCTTGTTTCTTTATGTGGTTTTTGACTTTTATGACTCGAGGACTGTATCTGATTGGCACCAGAGTCCCTTTTTCTTTTTGCGGATATATCATCTCTCATTTTTATGACTGTTTTACAAACTCCTCTCTCTCTCTCTCTCTCTCTCTCTCTCTCTCTCTCTCTCAGTTGTGAAGATTAATTGTGTTTCATTATAAATTGATTCGAACCTCTCTCTCTCTCTCACAGTTGTGAAGATTAATTGTGTTTCATTATAAATTGATTCGAACCTCTCTCTCTCTCTCTCTCTCTCTCTCTCTCTCTCTCTCTCTCTCTCAGTTGTGAAGATTAATTGTGTTTCATTATAAATTGATTCGAACCGTATTTAGTGTTGTTTCACTTAATGAATTTTCAGGAAATCTGGCTGAACCAAGTGAAAGAGATGCAATTGCATTGTGAACATGGCCTGCAACATGTCCAGTGGAATGCGCCTCACAGTTCGGAGAACCTGGGAGCTACAGATATTATCTCTAGGTAAATCTTTTAGTACAATTATTTACTAGCTCTTTTAGGGAATCCCATGCAGAGTCCCATGACACTTGTCTATAACGGTTGTAAAGAACATGAATCGAGCAAACAGCTTGTCGGGTTATCATTACTGTTCCTAGAAGTCCCAGGCAGGTTCCACAAATTTTGGTATTCTTCTGTGTTTCGTGCAATGAACAATGCCCGCAATGAATTTCCTTTTGTGAATTTTGTCTTAAAAAATATGGGCTGAAAAGTGGTCAAATATCAGCGTTGATGGAAATCTTAATGGCACTTCTCCCCCGTACTTTTGTCATGCAGTGTAATGCCCATGGTGGCTGTTTGTGATGGATGCTCTGATCTTGTATTATTTTGAGAATCTAGCATGCTTTTTGTTTGAAGCTGTATCTTCATAGGGAGTTTATAAGGGCAACGTTGGTCTAGTCTTCCACATAGAAGATTTCGGGATAGGTATTCCAAGAGCTGTTTTTATATCATAAGCTGCAATTTTCTTGATTCAGACTACGATACTCGAGATTCTGTTGTTCTGTCCACTATGTTACACATGAAAGTAGTTTGTTTTTCCGTGAGATGCCTGATAATTATTTTCTGTGTTTTGCAGATCTAACAAGCCAGACACGTCCGAGAGAGAATTAGCAGTTCGGGCAGCTGCAGCTTCCATCTATTCAACATGCAACTTTCTACTGGCAAAGGAGAACGTCTCCTGCTGTTGATGATTGATCTTCAACTAAAACTCTTCTTTACTTTTTTTCGTTCTTTTTGTATTTGTCCTTCGATCCCTAACTCTGCCCAGGTTATGTTCACATCCTCTCGTGAACCGGCATTGGATTTCATCAAGTTGGGTGGGTTTTTTACTGACTGTTAACGTAACAACAGCAATCTGGGTGACTAACTTCAGGGAGGTGTAGTGTTAGAAGCTGATATTGTTCGAAGGTCAGTCTGTACTGAAGTTTAGTAATACCCTAACAGTGTTCAAGCAATCTTGCTTGGAAGTTGAATGGACAAAGGAATCGAAATTGGATCTTCTTTTGTTGATGAAGATCATCTTCTAACAGCTGAAATATTGTTCTCTTACATCCAGAGGTTGTTGTCAGTTCGAGATCTTTCTTAAGCAATGCAATTTTTTTATTTACTTTTTGCTCTTTATTGAATATTATGACTCATGTAAACACTACTAGAATATAAATTTATATGTTCAGTAATCTCAGAAGCCTAGGATATTCTTTTTGGTTTTAAAATTGAAAAGATAAAAAAGCACATCTTTTTTTTCTCAAGCATGCTCAAACAAGCTGACTTCAGGCGGTCCCAAGTTTTATCAGTAAATCTCACAAGAGCAAAAGAGGAAAATCTCAAGCACCCTCTGAACCTAAAACGTGACTAATCACAAATCATCGTCTTGACAAAACTTTATGTCAAAAAGCATACGCCAGTTTTGTACTAGCATGCACACTAGCCAGTGGTCCTTACAGAATTAAAACCGACAAGAAGAAAAGATACCAGACAAAAATATGGTAGTTACACGGGGCAAAATCAACAACATGAAATTTGTATGTGCAAAGTCATTTAACTCTGTCGCATACACGGGCTGCAACAACGTACATGACCCAATTTGATACATTCCCTAGCAATAAATACACTGCCTCGTGCCATGTACAGAGTACAAAGCCTCTCAAACAGAGGAATACTATAAATTTTTCTTCATGTGTCACGTACAGCAGGCATAGGACTTTGCCAAAATTGCCGATTCTTCACATCAGTGCATCAATGAACTAGAGCCAATTTGAGGTCAGCTTGCATGACATTGCTTTTGAGGAAGAGTCATCTCGGACTTTGGCAAGTGATCGGTACTGCAATTTAACGCTCTCCGCATTATCCAATGTTTTCACTACATACCTGTAAGGGGAGCTTAACGTGTCAATGAAGCAGCAACATGCAGGCAAGAGAATCTCGCTGTTATTTGAAGCATGGAACATTTTCCAAAAGAAAACCGTAGCATGTGCTGAAGAACTTCAATGCTTCCTCTATATGCTTTTTAAACAGAGAATTGATTGCAGATGCTTGGATTACGTGAGTATATCAAGTATGCACCAAACTGAAGAGGGGGGAAAATATAACCAACCATCCATTTAAGCATTGTGTTGTTACGACTGCCTCACGTCCAACAAAGCGCTCTGGTGTCCTCTTGTTACCCTGAATCAATGTTCATCCGTTTACATTTTCTAAGGGTGTTTGCATCGAAAATAATAATCACTCACTTTCTAAAAGACCAAACCTTAATAATGACGCGATCAGTCACGGCAAATGGAAACTGCACACCTCTTCCTCTCATTGTATCCATGAGATTTGAGTCACTGCAGTTACCTTTCTCCTGAACAAAAGAAGCACTCTTAGAAGAAAGGCAAGGGAACATAAGGGAGAACTATACTAACGTACGAGCATCCAGAAACATAAATGACAAGTTACTCTACCCTAGAGAGTGCACAGATTGCATAACTTATGAAATATAAGGGTATTAAAAGACTAAAAATGAGATGAGGCAGGGAGCAGGCAGCAGGCAGTAATTTATGAAACTTATAAACATAGGACTTCCATACAGAACAAAACACAGGCAGCACCACATGTGATGCCCTTGAAGAATTCTATTGCATTGTGTCAAATATACAATGGAGACCGACCTGGTCCAATCTCTCTCTTCTCCTTTTGGTTGATCGGTGGAAGAGCAAGTCCTCTTCCCGGAGGAATGCTTGTACGGCAGCTCGAAGAGCTGCATGGAAGAAAAGATTTAAAAAAAGAAGAAGAAGACATAATCATATTAATACCGAGTAGACACACTTTGACATAAAAAACAGTCTTATGCTATAGACTCAGTTCAGATGCAACTGCAATATATAGGCCCACATATAGTGACACAAAGTAATACTTCAAGCCAATATTTCTTGTAGCAAATTGAATTTGAAGATGCACTCACACACTTCTCCCTTGACCAAACATAACATATATTCTGCATATCAGCTATATATTACATCTTAACTTCCCATATAATATTGAGACTACATCAAATGATAATATACAACGTAATGTCACATCCTTCCATCCACTGGATATTCAATGGGGTCAGATGAAAATTTAACATCTGGATGATAAATAAATCTCATGTTATAACTTGCAAACATGGTAGTATGGTACACAGGTTAAGAACAAGTGATTCATGATCTAAAATTCTCCATATATTTGATATACTTGGAAAAAACAGTTTGTACTTACAGAAATTAGGTAATATTGAGTCTTCTGAAATCGACAGCTGACAAGAGGGACATGCTTTCTGAAGATGCATTATGCAAATCAAAATCAGAATAGTTATTCAGCCACTATAAGAACACTTGAACAACGAAAAAGGAAAAATAAAATAAAAAATGGTACAATAGACTGTGAAGAAAGTCAAGAGTGATTTAGACAAGCTCACATGGAAGGTACCATATACCACATCGTGTGTAGTGAAGGATTGTATTTTAGTATGGACTAATGTGCATAAACACCAGAAAAATACAATCTCCATTCCTTTTATCCCAAATATATTAGGGTTGTGAAGAATAGGCAATAGACAAGATATATTGCTTGAATCACTGTCCTCGATCAAGGACCGGAGTGGGCATCACAGGTTGGGCAAATCAGAAGACACTTTGCCGTCAAGGAATAACAGCTTACAAGGAAAAAACACTTCGATGAGAAATGCCTATGGTAATAACAGCTGTTACAGCAAGCAGCTTGGAATGACACTTGCATGTGTCAACTCCTGAAAACCATAATGCGCTGGTAAGTGCATGAGTAGAATTTTGATTTAACCTAGCAATCTTGAAAAATCCCTGCTACTTCACAATGTGCTTAAGAAACTTTGCTTCTCAGTTGTGTTTATCCATGGACAGATTGCATGCAGGTTGAAATGATTGTCATGCTAAAGGATCCTGGTTGGAAGAGAGGTAGAAGCGAGCAAAAATGGCGTGGTATTGTGGATGCATGTGAATATAAACAACAAAGTCAAGCTTTTCAGTTCTAACATAATGTTAACTTGTCAGTACCCGAACAACATAGAGTACACAACAATCTTTAACTTCCAACACCGGCACCCAAACGTCAGACTATAAGAAATCTAGATTGACGAAATATTCCAAAGAGTATTGCCTAGCAAACAATTATGGAACTCAAATGTGGATGATACATAACACAACAACAACTACCTATAAAGGTTAAACATAGGGAAAGGTGTGGAAAGAAATGGGTCTTGCCAATGCAACATCCGTATTTGCCAATGTCTTATGCATGCTAAGTCAAAAAAGGAAATTCCTGTAAATCAGTTCCCAGACTTAATAGTCCTATCTTATTCCAAAAGAGCCATTCCAACAATCCTATCTGCAATCCATTTCAGAGGAGAGACTCATTAAGTCCCCATATTATCCCATGTGTCAGAATGTTTCAAACTCCAATTAAGATCTCAATCAAAATATGGATATCAAAATATTGAAGAACCCACCATCTTAATTACATGTTGTATTCCACCACCTCCAAAGGAATGTCCACATGGCAATATCATTGCATCTTCCATAAGAGCTCCCCTGCGGTTTTTAAATGAGATGGTCACACAAGATTTTCACCGAGAAAAAAATATGAAATAGAAAATAGAGAACAACCAACAAAAGACACCAATCTATAATCAACGTCAGAGGTCTTTAAAAGGAATTACACAGAGAGGTCATACATCTTCACTCTGATCCCATGCTTTTAGCAAGAGGTACATTCCTTACAGTTTTCCTATCGGAACGGATTACAATTGTTCAGACACAAGTTCACAGCAGAAGAGAAATGCTGGTATACATGCAAGTGCTAGATCGTAGACTTGTTTGGGTTTCAGAAAGTAGAGATGAATGATGTATCAGTAGTTCCATTTGGCAATCGATGCCTTAAGTATAACCTAACTTGTACCAGAGGAACTGAATACGAAAAGCCATGATCTTCCATCTGGAATATGCATAATAATCTCCATGTCCAAGCAAGAGACCACTATTTCACATGAATCTCCATCATCATCCAGGAACCTACATATACCTAGTCCATAAACTGGGTAATCAGCCTAACTTTCCAAAAACAACGTAAGAACAACGTCTCAATTATTAATAATTTTCTCATCACATGCACAATGACCAACCCCAATCAAACTAACCACCCGAAGAAAGGAAATAAAGCTCTTCTGCCACATAAATAAGCCAGGATAAATGGATACGACATTGAACTTACGTCAAAGGGTCCGAGAAGATGTCTCTCAATGAATCTCCTGAATCATTGGTTAACACACCATCCTTTCTTCCGCTAAACCCGCAACCACTGTCCACAGCTACCACATCCTTCTGTCCTCTACCAGATCCTTCTCCTCGCAGATAATTTGAGTAATACAAGTCACCGTCCGGCTCCGCAATAGTGACCGCATTCTCGAAATTCCCAATTCGCAATCGCTGCTGATGAATCTCGCCGCAGCTCCCTCTCGCGTCGCTCCCGATTTGTCCACAGTTGCCATCGTTCACTACGACTACTTCTCTACCACACCCTAGAAGAAGCACGAAAAACAAAAAAAGCACCACTCACGATCAACACAGTAAAGGAATAAAAAAAGCTCCGAACTTGAGAACTTCAAGCGATACAAGCTCGAAACTTGGAAACCCCGTCAGTCACTTACCGAATAAAGGCCCAAACTTCGTCTTCCCATTGCTTAATTTGATCACCCCACCACCGCTATTGCCTTTGTTGTTACTACCACCGCCGTCCTTGTTAGAATTCGCACCATCCCGAGCCCTATTCGATTCCCCACCAAACCCTACAAATCCCCCTCCTCCTCCTCCTCCTCCTCCTCCTCCGCCTCATCGTCATCCTCGTCCTCCTCGTCGTTGCCCTCCGAGCCATCGGCGCTCGAGTCGTTGTTGTCGGACCAATTCCGCGGCGCGCCGCCCGCGTCGGGGCGGGGGTCGTTGGCATACTGTCCGTGCCGGAACTCGGCGGGCTGGGGATGGGTCTGCGGCTGCGGCGGCGGCTGCGGCGGCGGCGGGGGGTGGGGAAGTAGCGGGATTCGAGGAAGGAGGGGGATTTCGCGGGGCTTGGGGACCGGGTCGCCGCCGACGACCCGGCTCGGCGGGGCGGGGCCGGAGAAGCGGAGGGCGGGGTCGTCCTGGAAGAGGAGCTGCGAGTTGAGGCCGACCGGAGGCGGGACCAGCCCCATTTCGTCGCCGGACATTTTCATCCGCTAGAGAGAGAGAGAGAGAGAGAGAGAGAGAATCGATGGTTCTTCTTCTTCGCCTTCCCGAGACCGAATTTGCAGGCGAAAGCAGAAGCTTGGGCGAGCTCGGGGATGGTGGCGTCAGCTAATTGAAGAAATAAAAAAACGATCTTTTTCGCGGGAAGAGAGAGAAAAGAGAGAGAGAAAAGGGCCTGGAGATTCCACGTTGCCGCGGCTATCGGAGCGTGTTCTTTTTAAGGTCGTTTCCTTTCCCGACCGCCGTCAGATAATAATTGAGAAAAAAACAGAGGCGATTAGCTTAGTAAGTTGAATTTTTGTATCCTAGTTACGAGAAAAAAAGGCCGTAAAGATTAACGACCCCGTTGTGATCTGAGGATCCGGCCGACCGTAAAATTATCTACCTTTTGGCTCGTGGTATATATTGATAATTATCCAAAATTCACTGATATAGAATATGCAAAAGAATTGAAATTGTTCGAATCATTTAAAACGGGTGGATACTGGGTCCGATTCTCAGTTCTAAGCATAAAATTGTTTGTCTACCCATAAGGACCAGACCAAATATATAAAAAAAAATATACATTTAATTTTTTAAGAATAATTTCTAATCAAATAAAAACCTCCGAAAATCTTTAATATGAAATTCAACATCCATTAACCGAGTATTTGCCTTATTCCACTCTTATCACATATAAGTCATCTTTCTATTTCTCACTCATGGCCTTGACTCTTAAGTTTAACTCCCATCAACTCACGATGTCAGCTCTCAATTATTAATATGAGTCTAATTTTTCTACTAATCTTGCAATTGAGAAGATGGGAGTTCTTTATTTTTTTGCTTTACTTTGACTTGTCGGAAAGTGTTGTACTGAGTGCATGAAATTTGATGTGATTGATTTCATGGACCCACTTGGAAACAAATTGAACTGAGCCGATGATTCGATTTTTAGGTGGATTCATGGAACCAACTTGCAGTTTTCAGTTTTAATAGTCCTTAATGGGTGGTTCCTAATTCTAATATGAGAACGTTCACTTAGAATATACTCATCTTTATAGTCCAATAGAATGAGCCTTTCTATAAATGTGTGTTGAAGCACATTTTAATATTGAAAACATCTTGTTAATAAATATCCGAGTAAATGAAATTGCTATGTTTGGTATATATGTAGTTAATGCATTGAAAATGAAAATATCTTCCTTATTAGGCGTACAGATGGACTTGGAGGCCGGGAAATCGTGCCCCGCTGAGGCGACGCGCTGAATTGGGGAATTTTTCTCCATAAAAAAATGACCGCAACGCACCCCGGCAGGAGATGGGGCTAATAATACCCTTACCTTTTCCTGCGAATCCATCATGAGTATTTTTTTTTTAGAATATATATTTTTTGAATTGGTGATAAAAAAGTATTATTATTATTATAAAATATGATCGTAAAAGTAACCTATCCTCCGTACAAGTCTTGCTTTTGCAAGAGATGCGAGCATGGAAAGTTGCCTAGGCAAAGCCATGGAGGGGTGTCTGTTTATGTACAAACCATCCAATTTTTCTACTCCCGTCTAATGCAATCCAATGCTTGTGACATGTGAGGCAAGATTTTCTGCTAAAAAAGGGAATCCAAAATTGCAATGTGCGATGCTTCTAATTCAAATCTAGTATGTTAACACATAATTGAGTCAACATGCATTAGATTCTGGTTGGTTTTGGCGAAATTTTGCAATATTACAACTAAGTTCTAAAAATCTAAACTTTTAGTTTTGGTATGTTAACAAGGTATTAGAGCCAAATTCCACCCTAGGCTTTTTAGGATGAGAGAGGCTCATGGTGCATCAATTTCACGTGCCGTTCTCAGTCCGATTTGCATATGAAATCAGGTATTAAAGTATTCCCTAAGTTGTCAAAAAAGAACATGGATTATATTTGTACACTCAAACACCCTTCTTCATGTTTAGACTAGGCTTCATCCTAAAACCAAAACATGAAAATATATAATCGGGGACTTAAATATGATTCTGAAAATATTTGAATTCAAAGTCTCCATTTATAATATTATGTTGAGACGTTTTACTAGAAGCTTAAGTTATAAAAGTAAATTTGTGATATACTTTGATAACACAGTCAGAGATCTCGAGTTCAATTCTCCATGCCCCATTTCACCCATTCATCGGGTTGGGCCGCTCAAGGCTTTGGTTGTCCAACCGATTTTCACGCCACGAGAGAAGTTAAGACGTGGAAATTCAGCTTGCACCCTGCTCTAGTAACTTAGAATTTTCTTTTGTCGACTGCATTATCGTACCCGACATCTCACGTACATCCAAAAAGTGCACCTTCATTCTCCGTTTCTCACGGACTTCACCGTAGAATTCGATGCTCCTGCAAAAATGTCAAGAGTCAACCCTTTGTCGGGTCCCCCCCCGTTCGGACGCTACGATGCAATATCTGCCGGCTCCCCCATGGCGACCGGCTCCGAAAGGGAAGCGCTCTGCGACACTGCGGAAACGCCCCTTTTTAGCAGAGACGGAGGAAGGTCTTCTTCATGGGTTTGTCTTCTGTTTCAGCGTCCAAGGCGAGGTTCTTCCTGAGACGATACGGTCGCCGAATCATGCGCTCCAAGAAGCTGCAGCGTTATCGGATCCTCGTGGCGCTGTTGTTGGTCGTGATTCTGTGGCGACGGGGCAGCGCGTCTCTCGGCTCATGGAATGGCTCTTCCAGAAAGCTTCCCGGAGGGGAAGGAATCAAAGTGGCTGTATATAATTTGCCTTTCTTGTTTTTCTTTGTCTGCTCCTTCTTGATCAAGTCCTTTTTTGATCGAGGATCGAATGGCATCGCGAAAGCAGGTTTCACAAGCTGGCTTGGATACACCGAGCTCCGAGGTGGCCCGGCAGATGTTGGAGTCGAGCGGTGATGGTGAGAACTGTTCGCTGGGGCCGCCGTCCGGGGCTTGTGAAGGGAAGAACTGGACCGCATGTGTCGAAAATGGTAAAATGAAAAGGAGGCCTAACTTCTCTCTCTGCAGATTAATTTCAGTACTCAACAATGCTCTCAAGCCTCTCTTGTGGATTTTGTTCTGACCAGAATCGATATGTGGCGAAACGAGTCGATCACTTAAGCGAACCATTGCTCAGCCATCGGCATCGTCATTATAGAAGTTGGAGACTCTGAAAATTTATGGGCAAAGGATATGATTCAGCTGATCCTTTCATTTGCAGGGATGAACGGAACATTTCTTGTAATCCGGAACGGCGGAGTGACTCCTCTGGAAGTGAACGTGAGCTTCTCGCCTGCTAACAATATCACTATCGATGATATTCAAGCAGCGAAACAAAAGAAGGCGAGCGAGCTCCTGTACCTTCTCCATGCCTTGTGTGATTGTCAAGTTGCTATCTTCGTTATGATATAATGAAATACTGTGATTTGTTTCAGGTTAATATCACCGCGTATGTCGGAGGAAGTTCTTCAATCATGTTGGATGGAGGAGAAGGGGTTTGCGTCGTGCACGCGGTATAAACATGCTATTTTCTCCTATCAGCAATGCCTCGAGCATTGAATTCGGTTTTGGTTTTGGAAGGGAGTGTGATTGTTTGATTCGGAGTGTTTCTGTCAACGCCAGGTCTTTCCTTCGCCTTCTCCCCCTTCAATTACGTCGGGATCAGATAAAGGGATCTCCCACGTCCCCGATAATCCACCGGCTTCGAATGCATCCACTGTTGCTGATGTCAGAAAGTGCTTGGCACCGTCCAAGAGTTGCCTAGCAAAGAACTTGACTGCCTGCCTCCATTACAATCGCAACGGTACGAAATAGTTCTCTGCACTTCTCATCTTGATCTCAGTGTGACATTATAGGCCTGAACTTGATCTAGATTTTATTATGCCTAAATTGTCGAGGAGATGCTCAAAACACTCTATTGTTTCTGTTTATTGCAGCTACAATGGAAACTTTACTTTTAGTCCAGAATGGTGGGGAGATTCCTCTGACGGTGAACATCACCTTGTTACCGGCCAGTATCAGTCTCGTCCCGGTTGATTTACCTTACCGACAGTGGGAGACGGTAAGCTCTGACGGCTTCACATTCTCTTCTTGAAAACTTCAATCCGATACGGCATGAACCCCCGGCGCACACTTGAGCATCAGGCAGGCTCTTCTCCTGATGTGCCATATTCTTATGATTTGCATATTAGGTAAACGTGACAGACGAAGTTGGTGCAAGTACTTCAATACAACTCAGTGCTGGAGAATGGAATTGCGTGGTCGACGTGGTCTCAGAAAGCAACTCTCCAAAGCGGTTCTCTTCTTCTGCATGCGCCGCTCTTTTCGCTTCGGGAGTGGTAATTCTGGCGGCGGCGTTGGTGTATTGGAAGCTGCAGGGGGCGCCGGCCACGGACAGGGGTTACGAGCAGCTCCAGATGGGCACGGTGAGAACGAACTCCACCACAGGAAGAACAGTCGAAACAGCAGGAGAAGGCTGGGATCAGAGCTGGGGCGATGAGGATTGGGATGAAGAGAAGGCAGTGAAGTCACCAGGGAGCGTGCAGAAAGGGAATCTCCATGTAAATAGCTTTAAAGCTGATTAGTGGCCATGATTGTTACTAGCTTTGTTAATTATGTCCTAATGATCATGACTTTGGTCCATGCTCTGGGTTTTACAAAATTCGAATGGGGGGTTTTAATATTCTTGGTTCCGGATTTTTTTTTTCTTCATACAATCCATATTCAAGTAGCATATACGGGTATGACCGAGATTTTTAGGGTCGAGAAGATAAACAATTTAAAGTTGCATTGCGATGTAGGCCGACGAGGTTAAATAATAGACGTCATTATAAGAATTTCATTAGCAGCTTTTAGTGACCTCATCAACATACTTTATTGAATTGCTAAATGGGTTTATTAAAGTAACTTGACCTATCTATGTAAATAATCTCGCGTGACGCGCTATTGTTGAAAGCGATCCGATGCTAAAAGGTCGTTCATGATCTACTTGCAGTGACGACACAATACATGAAGTGTGTCTTTGTTGATAAGTGTCCCAAGGCCCTAATGGAAAATAGAAGTAACGACTTACAAGATATTATGAAAATATAAAGAGGCATATATTTTAAGAAATTCAAATTGGAAAATTTCTATTTTTTCATGACTTTTTTCTTCTTCTTTTTTGGATCGAAACAAATATATCATTTCATTAAACTCAAGCCAAACTACAAGAAAAAAGGGAAGGTTCCTTAGAATCATGCAAATTAACATCGCCCATGGGCCGCAACGAATCTATTCAGGCTTTCATCGAAAAGCCCAAATCAATTTGGGCTTTCATCGAAAAGCCCATTGCTTGCCAAACCCCATAAACCCTACTCATCAATTTGAGAGTCCACGACACAGCTCGATCTTCCATTTCTGTAAATTTGGATTTTATAGAATTTGCAGAAGAAGAAGAAGAAGAAGACGAAGACGACATCCGACGACATCAATGGCCGCGAGTCTCGGCGCGAAGCAGGCGATGGTGTCTGCGCTCTGCAAACGCTTCTCCTCTGATCCCGTAAGCTCCTCGATCCTTGTTCGATCGAGACCGATTCGATTCTCTGTCCACGCGCCTCCCTCTCCCTCTCTCTTTTTCGCGCGAGGCCGGGGCGAATGCGCGTCTGTTCCGATCGCCGCCGACGCGGAGGCATTTCGTAATCGCTTGCTCTTTGGGGGGGCGCCCTGAGCATGTGAACAGCGTTGGGATCACCTTAACGGGGGAGTGGAGTGATGGTCGGCGGCTTTTCTAGGTGGAAGGTGCTCGTCCTATCGCGGGAACGGTTGCCTTTCGTGTCGCATTTGTTGAGGATTTTCGGGTTCCGTCGTTCCATGGGCTGGCTTTTAGTGGCGCTCGATCTTGGAATAGTCGTGGCTTTTTGGATTGCTCTATCGACTCGCACCTCATGCTTGCGCGGTTCCTATCTGGAGCTCGATTTTTCACTTTGATCGAATATAGAAAGGGCACTTGTTGAGCAAATGCGGCGTGATGAAATCGTCTAGTTGCACTTTTGTAGACCATTTAAGTTAATCATGTCCATTCTTTAGAAAAATGATCCTGCAGCTTCTTTTTTTTGTCTAAGTTCATTGATTTTTCATGGCCATTTTAGCTTCTAAGTTTGAAAGATCGGTTTTTGCAGGCGGCCTTCTTAAGTAAGGCTGGCGAACACGATATTAAGAGCTTGCTTTCGGACATCTTGAAGTCATCCACAAACAAGGCTTCTGCGGATCACCATGAAGAGGTAAATTTAGTTGTCTTGTTTTACGAAATCCTACTCGGCAGTAGGAAATAATTCATCAATCTGAGGGAAACATGCCTGGAGTAAAGATAAATGTCAGTGCTTGGAGGTTCCACTTCTGCGTATCTTCTTTTTCAAGGTGAAAAGAAAAATACAAGGAATGGCAATGAGGTTTGCTGTCCCATATAGAAGATGGTACCCAAGTGTACCACATACTACACAAGAAAGGTTTAGCTGACCAGAGAAAAATTAAAAGCAAACTTAATTTTAATATTCTATCTTGCGCATGATGATGCTACCAATTTGGTGTCCCTTTTTTTTTTCAAATATCTTAGGATTTTCTCCGCCTATGGGTTCAGAAGCACAATTTCTGGTTGTAGGTGACAAAGTGGATAGAATTTTCTGAGAGCTTCCCTGTGAATACCGAGTCATCCATTGATGCCCTCAACAAATTGAATGAAGAGTTGGTCACAAAATCAGTCCTCTTGGGAAATGGAGTCACACCCTCTGAAGCTGATATTATTGTTTTCTCAACAATTCATTCTTCTGTGGTACGCAGTACTCATTGTTTAAAAGTGTACAGCATGCTGTTTCTCCAAAAATTGAATACTTGTAAGGCTTCATGGCCTAGTACCAATCTGAACATGAAGCCGGATGGTCTCTTACTGTTTCCTTGTTCCCAGGTTGGCCTTTCAAATACGGACAGGCAAAAGTTGCCACATCTTATGAGATGGTTTGATTACATCCAGGTGTGGTTTGAAGACATTGACTTTTCATAATAACGGTTCCATTCCTCAGTCTCATTTTTTTTTTTTTTTTTTTTGCTTCCTAATATAAATATATTTTCAGCATGTTTGCTATGAATGGTTGATTGAATCTAATTCAGTATCAGGCTTGGGCCTGTGGTGCCCATCAGACTGGTGGTTCCTGCCCCTTTTAATCCATTATCAACATAGTACTTCTGTTCTGAATTACAGTATTTATGCTCTTATACTTCATTCTTACAGCACAAGGAGGAATTTGGGGAATCTTTTGAAAAGATCACCTTGGAGAAGGCAGTATTTGCACCTCCGGTAATTTCTGCTTTTATGTGTTTAATTGTCTGCGACTTATGGTGAGGTGGAGTTTAAGACCATATATTGTATTAGAGTGCTAATGGCTTGACATCATCCTGTCTTTGCTTTCGATTTAATGGGTAGGATATGCTGGCATTATGTAATGCAATGTGATTGTCAATTGATTGCTTGATTTTGGATGGCAGGAGCCCAAAATCGTAGCTAAGTCAGATGAGGATCCGAAAACAAAAAAGACTGCAGATAAGTCAGAAGCAGACTCAAATACAAAGAAAAGTGATGTATGTTTTTCTTAAGTAATGGATTTCTTCCATTGCAGTTGTGCTTTTTTATGCTTTTCATTCACTTTTCTCCTTTATAATTATACCATGGATGTACTTGACTCTCTTGCTTTACGAGGATTGCACACGTGCTCACTTATTGAAGCATGGTTTTTGAGTTTTGTAATTTGATCATAATTCACTGTTGGTAATTTAATTGAACACCTTAATTCTTTGAAAAATATAGTTTTTCCATTTAGAGCTTTGCTAATTTTTTGAATGACTATTTTTATCTTTTTCATAGTTATAAAATTAGAGAAGGCTTGTTACTGCACAACATTAGCTATAGGTGGGAAGCTTGATAAACCATCTTTCTATCTACTTGCTTCTAGTCCTTATGTCGAAAGTCTATAAGTTGTGGCTCTGAGGCCCACCCAACTGAAAAAACACAACCAAGAAAGTTTGAAGACAATTTAAAGGTACTTATCAATGCCATTTTATTTTCAATATTTAATTTAACAGGAGCGCATCATTCCTCTTGTGGGTAACAGAAAAGGGTGTTAAGATTGCTTGTGTCAGCTGTAGGGCAGCTTTAGGGAATTTTTGCAACTCTCTTTATTCTTACAGAGTTGTCATGTCATAAAGGCCATGATCACGAGGAATTTTCATAAAAAATATGAATATAGTCTTAGAAAAATATTCACTATGTTCAGTACAAAGACTTGTGTTCAATGCCCAAATTTGATGGGCACAAACAATAGTAAAGACAGAAGACGTTATCTAGGAAATGAGCCACATTGCACACAATTGAGCAAGATCTTTTTTGAGCATACTGCTTGTTTGCCATGAATTAACTTTTTTACTTCTGTTTGTCAAAACTATCAGAAAAAGGGCAAGGTAGCTGGTCAAGCTAATCAAGAAAGCAAGAAAGCGCCAGGAAAGGAACCTGCTGAAAAAGACAAAGAAATTGATGTGAGCTTGCTCAATATACGGGTTGGCCTCATTAGGAAAGCATGGAAGCATCCATCTGCTGATAGGTGTGTTTTTGAGATACCCTCTCACTGCCCTCCCAAAAGCGCAAGCTTTTGTTAATCATGGTCTTCTGTTCTGCCTTGTCTTGTAAACTTTTGATTCTGATATGATAGTCATGCAAAGTGCAGAGATTGATTTTTGTTCCTTTCTTGATTTGGTGGTGCAGTTTACTTGTTGAAGAAATTGATGTTGGAGAGGCTAAATTGAGGCAAGTTGTTAGTGGTTTGGCCAAATATTGCAGTCCAGATGAGTTGACGGTATTGTAATTACCTCATTGCCTCACTAAAGTAAGGAGCAGTTTAATAAACTTTTTGGAAGCAATCAATTTTCTCTCTTTCTTACTTGTAGAACCGGCGTGTCGTGCTTATTACAAATGTAAAACCGGGAAAGCTCAGAGATGTTATGTCTGAAGGCCTGGTATGTCTTCTGCTCTCATCTCTTTAAATATCAGTGAATTCTCTTCATTCATCGAGCTTCCCTGTTTAAGAAAAATATATTTTGTGGAAAGCCGCAAATGGAAAAACATACTAGAAGTTCTTTGCTCCTCCAAAAGTACTTTCTAGCTTGGATTAGACAAAATTGACATGTGTGTGGCTAGAATTTCAATAGCGTCATGGTGAGAATTGTTGGTTTCATTATTTATCATCTCTTAACCAGTGGCGATGGCATTGTTGCATCAGTGGATCCATTAAAGATATTTCAGTTCGTCCCTAGCCTATTGTGTTTGCATGAATTCCAGTTTTTGGTGGTTCAGTTTTGAGTCTAAGCTTTGTAGTTTTGCTTCTGCATAAGCTGACTGCTGGTGAGACTATTGATCAGGTAGTAGCCCTTAACTTCTGTAGCAGGATGAAGTTGTTTCTTCATGCTGCTTCTTCATGTGATTGTATGTTATGTGTCACCATAGTCTCTGTGATTTGATAATCACCCACTTGCCCAGAAATTCTTATAGTTTGCAACTTATGAAGTTCACTTGTGAGACAATTATCCACAAAATTTGATTTCAATTTTTCATCTTTCAGGTGCTCTGTGCTTCTAATGAAGATCACTCAGTTGTTGAACCTTTGCTTCCTCCAGAGGGGGCCAAAATTGGGGAGCAGGTCTCATTTTCTGGGTGAGCCTGGAAAACTTTGTCTGAGATTTACTTACCTGAACACCTCCTGTTGCCGATTGCCTTTTGTGGAAGCATATGCACATCACCAAACTACCTGCTTTTGGGAAATTTTGAAAAATTAAGGGCATGCCTGATTAAAGCCTACTCCAAAGTGTACTTTACTATTCACAGTGTGAAAGCACTTCTTACTTTGCAAGCGCTCATACATCATCAATCACCTGAGATTGATCAATCTATGTGGTGTGTGCGTGCATGGCATCCACGTATGCAGACACATTTGAAAAGCCATTCTGTAGACAGTTTAGTTGGCAATAGGATTTGGTGTGTGACATCTAGATAGCAATTGTTATTTCTCTTGAAAGCACTTCCCATTCGATCAATCTTCTACTTCCAACTTCGTTGATTGAACATTGGCTTGGAACATATTTGATAAAACACACTTTTCAACTAAAATATTGGTATAGATCTTAAGCGTCAACCTTTTGGTTCCTTTTGCTCATATGCCATTGCTGGTTCTCTTTTTAGGATTGATGGAAAGCCAGAAGAAGTTCTGAACCCTAAGAAGAAGCAGTTGGAGAAGATAACACCGGTATTTTTTCTAACTGTTAGTTTATCCTCTTCTCAATCAGGACTTTTTCAGCTTGAATTTTTAGATTGCTCTGGGTGATCCACTTTTTGTCTCCTCCTCCTCCTCCTTCATACCGTATGGCTTCTGTGTTCACCAAAAGAATTATTTATGGCTTCTGTGGTATTGTAATTGCGAACTGTGTTTATGGTGCAGCATCTGTTTACTGATGAGAAAGGTGTCGCTACGTTCAAGGGTGTACCGTTTATGACTTCTGGTGGACCATGTGTTTCTTCCATTCCTAAGGCGAGCATCAAATGAGCTGTGCCGATGAAGTGGATCTTTTCTCAATTTTGATCCCACATTCAACTTCACCTCAAAACTTTCTAAGAAAATGGATCATCTTTGTATGTGCGTGGCTCCATCAGCAGAAATTGTCATGTATAATGTCACTCAAAACTCTCATCAATGGGATCTGACACGCAAGTTTTTGGGACATCTCGCTCTTAATACATTATTCGGAAATTCAAGAGTCAACAAAAATGCTGTATTGGCCTTACCCAAAAAAAACAAAAATGCTGTATTGGTGGAAATGCCTGTGATGGTGATGGTCTTCTTCTATCTCCCCTGCAAATTGAGGAGACTTCGTTACCTCTTGAACTTTCTCTGCCTCTCTCTCTCTCTCTCTCTCTGTCGACGGCAATGGGCTCTGCTCATATTCACTATGATGAGATTTATATGGATCCGACATGCTATATTCTCGGAAAGATGAGTTGAAATGTAGGAACCAAGTAGCTTGAACTTCAAATCAGTGTTGTTCACAAATCACAAATCTGCGATTGATCATACCTGCTCGAGTAAAATCTGCACATCAACTGAGTTATATTATGGCTTGGGTTTGGCTCATGCTTAGCCCAATATGATTTTTTGTTTTGGCCCCGTAGAGTCTCTCAATATAGCACTGCAGGATTTGCTCCATGTGACCTCGAGAGACATTAAAAAAATGCTATATCAGCATTTTTCATCTTTCAAATTGGATAGAGCTAATAAAAAGATTTGAGTACACTTTTTATTACAAGTTTTAGTTCTTAATTACATTTTAAGACTTAATTGTGATTTCTCTATAAATTTTAAATCTACTAGCATGATTATCCTTTTCCCTTTTTATTATTATAAATAGCCTCTTTTTATACCGAAATGAGAAAAGAAAGATATCTCTACATAATTTGAGAGATAAAACATGCACTCGGTTTGAGTTTTTCATCTACCTGGTTTGAGAAAAGGAAATGTATCATATTGTTTGGGATTCCTATTGTTATAGAATCAAGAGTTCTCTCTTAACATGTCGACCAAAAAAGAAAAAAAGTATTTTCTGGATATCATTAGCAGCAATAAATCTGAGCACGACCACCTTCTGTCTTTTCGGGTGAAGACATTATTTTCTCTGTAGGTCGTTGACCTCACAAGTAAGGCCCCGTTTGGTTGTATTCTTTTTTTTTTTGTTTTTAAACAATTTTTCTGTTTTTTGTTCTTTTGTTCCTAGGAACAAAAAAAAACAAAACGAGAAACACAAATTTTGTGTTTCTACTGAAAACGACTTATTTTTTTCTTCTTTCTTTTGGCCTTTCCCAAGATGGTATCTCATAACCTGCTTCTGCTTCGCTTTTGATTGAATGCAGTTAGAGTGAAAAGAAAAAAAGGAAAATAAGAAAAAAAATAGAAAAAAAAAAAAGAAATAAAAAATTATCCAAATTTACCAAACATGTTTCGTGCTTTACATGCAACTCAACTCATTCTTTTTTGCCCCAAACGCGCCCTAAATTGAAAACGACTTTTTTTTCTTTCCCAAGATCTTATTCATTGATCACATCTTTGACAACGTCCTTTTTGCGTCAATCACATCTTTCAACGTCCTTCGTCAATTCCAAGATCAAATCTTTAGTCCAACAGTCCCAGTACACAGAGGCCCTGAAGTTGTATTCGCCAGTAAATGCCACCAAATTCACCTTCCCTTCCCTTCTCAAAGCCTGCGCTTCTCTTTCCAATCTTTGCTCTGGAAAGACTATTCATTCTTCCGTTCTTGCTTTGGGTCTGCAGAATGATTTGTACATAGCAAATTCGCTCATCAACATGTACGTGAAATGTGGGTCTTTAGATTATGCCGTCAGGGTGTTCGATGAATTGACAGAGAGTCAAGCATTGATTCAGGACGTCACGATCTGGAACTCTTTAATTGATGGGTACTTTAGATATGGCCGTCTTGAGGAGGGTGTACATAAATTTGGTCAAATGCAGCTGTTGGGTGTAAGACCTGATGAGTATTCTCTTTCCATTCTGTTAGGTGTTTTGATGGTCATTTGGGATCTTTGCAGGTGAAGCAAATTCATGGCTATGTTGTCAGGAACATGTTCAATGGTGACCCTTACTTAGAAACTGCTTTGATTGATATGTACTCTAGTTGTAGGAGACTGAGGGATGCGTTCATTTTGTTTGATAATCTGGTGGACAGCAGCAATGTAGTAGCATGGAATGTATTGATTAGTAGGCTAATTGAGAATAACTTGTGGGAGTATAGCTTGAGACTCTATTCCTTAGCAAAGAATGAGAATGTGGACCTCGTATCAGCAACATTTTCTAGTGCTTTAAGTGCTTGTTGCTGTGGTGAAGACGTGTGTTTTGGTAGACAAGTCCATTGTGACGTGATTAAGATGGGTTTTCTCAATGATCCCTATGTCTCTACTGCTACTTTAACTATGTATGCAAAGTGTGGATCAGTTCAAGATGCACAATGTCTTTTCTCTCAGTTAGAGAGAGAAATTGAGTCATGGAATGCTATGATCTCAGCTTATGTCAGTAATGGCTGCGTCAATGATGCTATCGAAGTTTATAACCAGATGAGAGCCAGTGGTACAAAGTCAGATTCCATCACATTGTCAAACATTTTAATTTCCTGTAGTATGGCTCTGCTTCTTAATTTTGGAAGATCGGTCCATGCATACTTGAGCAAGCGACCGATACAAAAGAATGTTGCTACACAGAGTTCGCTGCTGACTATGTACTCCAAGTGTGGAAACATTGAAGATGCTAATTTGGTTTTTTCTTGCATGACAGAGAGGGATATGGTAGCATGGGGTTCCATGATATCAGGTTTTTGCCAAAATGGGAAGTATAAGGAGGCTCTTGATTTATATAAAGAAATGAAAAATGATGGGATCAAACCGGATTCAAATATTATGGCAAGTGTAATTGATGCTGGTGCAGGGCTGGAGAAAATCTCTCTGGGTAAAGCCATTCATGGATCAGTGATAAGGAGTGGACTGGAATCTGATACCTTTGTAGCAAGTTCTCTTATTGATATGTACTCAAAATGTGGTTTGCCAGATACAGCATCAGTTTTATTTGCTAATATGCTGCATAAGAACCTTGTAACTTGGAATTCCATGATGTCGTGCTATAGCCGAAACAATCTCCCCGAACTCTCAATTGATCTTTTTTCTCAAATTGCGCAGCAAGGTCAAAAACCAGATTCTGTGTCCATCACAACTGTACTTGCTGCAATTTCATCTTTAGCATCATTGCTTAAAGGGAAAACTGTCCATGGATATCTGGTAAGACAGGAAATTCTGTGGGATCTTCAAGTGGAGAACGGACTGATGGATATGTATATCAAATCTGGATGCATCAACTATGCTGAGCAGATCTTTCAAAAAATGCCACAAAGGAATCTGGTGACATGGAACTCGATGATATCTGGTTACGGATATAATGGGAACTACCTTAAATCCATCCAACTATTTGACGAAATGAGAATCTTAGGCATAGATCCTGATAAAGTAACGTTCAGGTCATTGATCTCATCTTGTAGGCATTCTGGTTTGGTTGAGGAAGGCCTGAGACTTTTTGACTTGATGAAAGAGGGGTGTCATGTCGAGCCCGAAATAGAGGATTATGTTAACATTGTCGATCTCCTTGGCCGAGCTGGACACTTGCACGATGCTTATCATTTCATAGAAAGCATGTCCATGGTACCTGATAGAAGCGTTTGGCTCTGTTTGTTGTCTGCATGTCGAATCCACAAAAATGTTGAGCTTGGGGAAGTGGCAGCTTCCAACTTGTTGAGGATCGAACCAGACACAGGAAGCAATTATGTTCAGTTGTTGAATCTTTATGGAGAAGCTGAGTTGCAGGATCGGGCAGTGCAATTGCGGGCTTCCATGAAAGAGAAGGGTTTGAGGAAGAGCCCTGGTTGCAGTTGGATTGAGTTGAGGGATAGAGTCGATGTGTTCTACTCGGGAGGTTTGTCCACCCAAAGTACTGGCGATATTTGCAATACAGTGACTAACTTAAATAAGAACATGGGGAAGATAGTTTTGGATGATTGCATCGAGGCTTTCTAGTGTCTGTGGGAATGAGGGAGAACCCATGTTTTGAGAGATGTGGGTGACTGAGCTCCAAGAAACAAAGAAAAAGCAGTCCTCAGACCACCTAATGATAGGTGCATTGTCACTCAGAAAGTGCCGTGAAATTAATTTTGGAGTTATTGTGTTGATACAATAGTATTTGGATTCAGCCCGATTTGATTTCGGAAGTAAATTGATACCAGAAATTGCTGAGATGTTCACATCGGTCAAGACCCATTTGAAGCTCTGGGAAATGCAGGTGTCAAATTAGCTCTAGCGTGGTAGACCTGAGAGGGAACATGGGAAGTGTTAGAACCTGGGTTTTCTCTTGAGATGTCAAGACCTGCTGGTGCTGGCTGATCAAGCACATAACATCGACAAGTCTTGAACCAAAGAAGTCCCAGTTCTTTGATTAAAATATCAGCATGTTCTATTTCATGAGGAGCGGTTCATCTTCAGACTAGTCAGTGTGCCATTCGTGGGTTTATCCTGCAGTCAGTATAGGCAAGAGGATAAAAGAAGTTACCAACACAATCCTGGCCAATGTGGCGGCCCAAATTCGAGTATCAACAGCTTAGCGAAATGAAGCCCATCCACTGAGAGATACAAGTTCAATGAAACATTTTGCGGCCTTTTATAACATAATATCTCAGAAGAATACTTTTGCTTTGTAAAGTTTATTGTATTTACACCTCAGATATCAGCGACTTCCATTCATCTGCCTGATGGTTTTACATCAAACCGCCTAATAATTTAGATCCTCCTCCTGCTACCCTCCCCCTGTCATATGGCTTTGTGAACTTTATTCTAATTCTTCTCGTTATTAGCACTTTCTATGGGAAAAAATAAATAATCGAAGAAGTATACACTGTCAAAGGTTAGTTTCTGGCAGAGTTGTGAACTGCACCAGTGACCAGTAACAGATTGCAGGATGAGATAGAGCTGTTATTCTCTCTTGTCTTCAACTGCTTCCCCGATGCTAAATACATGATGCTCAGCTGGAAGCGGCAGCTTCCTATCCTTTCTTTCCAACTTGGTAGCTACCTCAGAAGCCACCATAACTCCTCTACTAGCAAGCAAGACACTCTCCTCTTCTATGTCATTCCCAGGCTCCTCGGAGAAGGCATATCTGTAAAATCAGCACAAGGTTAAACGGCAATGACATGCCTCACTGTATGAGGGGCAGAGAAGTGCAAGATTGGCATTGCGTTAAATAAAATTCTGAAATCTCGTTGCTTTAGATGTTCCAAGTCCGGCCCCTTTTCAAGAATCCCAATAAGTAGGCATGGAACGTTTGTTTAATCAGTTTCCAAACATAACAATAACAACACAATGCAACTAGTTTAGTTTAGTTTAGTTTTGGTAGACCAAAGACCCTACTGGATGCCTCCTAAATTTCAATATATAATGACCAAAATGATCCAATCATACGCATGTGTGGAAGTTTAGAGCTTTATGAGACTTAAAATCGAAGAGAATACTCCCAGATAAAGTAGCAGCATCTAAAGGATAGGAATCAAGTTTCTGGGAGTACCTAGTTGGGTTGTTCGATGGACCCCAGAGGACGCATATCACCACCAAGAGAATATATGCAAGCAAAATCCAGAAAGCAGGGATAATCCAAGCACTTCGCCACAGTTCACTCAAAGGATCATTTGCATTATAATACAGCTGTCAAAAATCGTGTCAGGAACAAGAAAATCAATCAGTCAATCAGTCTGCTTGATAAGAAATAGAGGAACAGCAACAAACTATCAGCTTCGATCATGTATGAGTAATGGCATTATTATTCAAGCAAGAACAAAGGACTTTGTTTTCAGCAGAAATAATTGAGCTAAGGAAAACGTCAAGCACAGAAAATTATCAAAGCATTTGCTAAAAAAGGCAAAATCAAACGTCTACTGAATGCATAAAGGAAAAGGAGTAGAGGGAAAATACAAATTCAGCAGACAAGCCTCTAGAACCAAAGTTGGAAAGAGAAATAAAAGAAACCTCATAGCCAATCCAAGCGATAGAGAGAAGCACTGAAACTGCAAGGCAATTAGTAAACTTGCGATAAAGCCCAAGTTTGGCCACGCTTCTTCTGATCTGTCCTCCAAAGTGATAAAACAATACAATATCTGAATTAGTTCTCGAAATTGGGAGGAAAAAAAAGACAATTTAATATAATGCATGCAGTGTATAAATGAACTTCACCGGTTCCAGAAAATTTATTAAGATATATCCACTTTGGGAAGTAAACCACCTAACCAAGTTCTATCAAGTGCGTCATAGCAAAAATAGTTGGTAAAATTGAGGTAAACGCATGTGAAAATAGTGGGCCTAGAAAATGATGTTCATAACTTAAATTCTTGCATGATTAAATTGTGGCGCTATTATTTGACCACATTTCTACGAAGTGGGACAATCACGACCTAGCCAAGAAACCACAAACTTTTCTTGCTCCCAAGAAGGATACTCAGAAGGATATAATCCAGACTGGGCGCAATCACAGCTCACATCTATCTCTAATATTCATAGAATTTGGCATATCATACGTTATCAACATTGCTACTGCTATTTTGACATACTAGGAATCACAGTCAATTGTTCAGCTAAGAGGCGGTTTTAGAGTCCAGCCGGCCAAGTAGCCACTTAGACCAGGTCTGCGAAGCATGCAAAATGTAGATGACCTCAAAATAACAAGGATTGATGTCATTGGTATCACTATGTGAGACTTGACAAAAATAAATATGTATAATCATGTATATAAAATGCATTTTATATACTCGTGGTGAATGCATTTGTCTACAAAATAATTAACTCAGGAGTCGAATAAAAGGCCAATTAATTACCGATTAAATATAACATGCACACGTATGAACACTTCATGGGGAACCTACAGACTAACAACATACTTCTTATGCATACAAGTCCAGAATAATCTTGCTCAAATTAGAAACTAATTGATTTTATTCAACGGATGCCTACTTATTGCATGCGAGGGCTTGCCAGAACTAGTGATTGGAGGAGAACATGATGTATATAACTTACCTGAAGCTTTTCAAGAGTTTGAGATAATGAAGAGAAGATCCAAAGAATAAAGCAGGCATCCAAAAGAGCGACTGGTAGCACCAGGAAAATCCTTGCTCTTCCAGCAAAGTCATTTATGTTTCCCAAATGTTCGTAAAGCTCAAGAGCTTCTGAAGCCACAAGGTATGCAATGCCAAGGACCAGTACTTTAGGGGTTATGCTACCAAGGGTTGGCTTCACAACACCATATCCCATTGAGACCACTAAAAGTAGCATACGGGAAACAGTCTTCTTGACAGCACTAAAAGTTACTGCCCATAAAGTGACTCCCATAGGTCTGTATCCAGTGGAATTGAAGTTTGCGTATTCGAAGTACCAGAAGGCCATTTCACACATCCCTAGACCAATTACAGCCGTTATCTGATAGTGAAGTTTTATTACGTCTTTCCAGTGCTTCACAAACTGGAGAAACCAGACAAGACCCAAAACCAGGTACGCCCAAGACATGAGGCCGAAAAATGTCATCAGGGGAGTAATCTTTCCAGGTAGATAACCCTCTGGGTTCTTCCAAACAGTCGTTCCACTGACTGACAAGTCCTTAAGTTCTGGATCACAAAACATGAAGTACAGATAGTACATTCCAGTTCTGTTGATCTCCACAGTGTGAAGCTCCATCTTAGCCTCTTCATTTTTCGCCTCAAAGAAAGTCTGAACTCGTTTAGGTCCATCGGGATTATTGTGATCTTGATGAATGATCACCTCCCCTACCTTGCAGTATCCATCCTTAGAGAGATCTGGAGTGCAACATATCATACTTGAATTCAGATAAGCACCACCAATCCTCTCCCTATCTCTGACATCAACAATTAAAGCTTCAACCAATCCAGTTCTCTGCTGCATCTCATTTTTCTTCTCAGCAGACTCCTTTGTCCTTTGGAAGGTGATGGACTCGAACCTGTACAGGTCATATTTGACATTAAGTACCTTAAACCCCGTACTATAACTTTGGACTACATGTAAGATCAGCAACCAAAGGCACTTTCAAAAACAGAGAAAAGAACAAAGATATTGTCGAGCAGAAATCTGAATACAAATAAACTGCAAGAAATAATTATTACCCAGAGTTAAAGTTGACAGGATGTATAAAATGCATTTACTGCTTTAGCTGAAAAGCATTTATAAGGGTGAATAATTCCTGTTTATTAATGAAGATAATCAGGTCCTCCATATATAAGGCTAATTGAAAGCTGTGATTCTTCCGAATTTTACATTGGCCAAAAATATGATTGCACGCTTTACTGAAAATCCTAGTAAATGCGAGATCAACCCCAAAACCTCTGATCTCTAGTAGCTCTTCGTTATCTTTTTTTGTTGCCAAAAAGGACAGATCTCTCCACATTTGCGCATGTTTTTTGGTACTCCCTCTCCCTGTCCACTCATCGTCTCCGCCTTCCACACTCACACCCCAAAACTCCAAGCAAACAGTTCCAGGTGAATCTTGAACAACATCCATCACGTGAAAAGGACCAATGCATGATGTCAGCATTAGCCAGACAGAAGGCCATCATCATTCCTAAAGATTCCTACTTTTCTTGCTCTTCTTCGTCCTCCACTAAAATATCACCTCTGAAACTCATCATTCACACGGACCGGACTACGTGCACGAATTTTTTTGTTCCGGATAACTCTAATCAACCATCAACCTCATGCAACGAACCAACGTACGATGAAGCATTGAGCCGGTAAACGCAGAAACGCCGCCGCGAACCACTTTTGCCGCGAGGAAAATCCGGATCACCCGCAAAGAACGTGCCAGCTCACCAAGCAGAACGCAGAACATCGAGCCGCCAAGAAAAACAAAAAAAGGACAATGACGAACCGGATGAACGATCTGCCGCTGACAGGCGCGTCGTCGGAGGTGAGATTGCCGCCGGAGGAGGGGCGGGGCTGGGAAGCGAAGAGGCCTTCGCTGCCGCCGTGGAAGAAGAAGGAGTTGGAGCGGCGGGCGAACGTCTCGTTCCGGTACTCGTGGATCGAAGCGTCGGCGGGCCCGAGGAGGAAGCAGCCGAGGCACGCCAGGATGACGGAGAGCCGAGCGCGGCTCTCGCGACGCGCGAGGTGGCGGCGGCGGTGGCGCGGGCCGGCCGCCGTCATTGTACGACGGCGCGAGGCGGCGAAGAAGGAGAAGTGGCGATCGGGGAGAGAGAGAGAGAGAGAGAGAGAGATCTGATCGATGTGGTGGGAATGAAAGAAGAGAGAGGAGCTGACTTCCGAAGTGAGATTCCGCCGAATCTGCAAGTTTTAAATCGGTTGACTCGACTACCCTTTTTTATATTATTCCTGTTTAAACGGGTTTTTTTTTTTTATTTCTTCTTTCCTTAAACGATCACTTTTTTCTGCACGTGCAAGATTACTCCATATTAATTTTCCTTAAATTTTATCGATAACATATTGAGTTTTTTTTTTTTTTTTTGATAAAATATTGAGTTGACAACGAATCTTTTAGTTTGAAAATTTATCCTCTATTATCGCAGATGTACCAAATATTAATCAAATTTAATGAAAATTATGAAAGTATGAATTTATCACAAATGTAGTAATTTAAAGTTGTTTTAGTCAAAATATTAATTTGGTGAAAAATTACCATGGATGTATAAATTTGTGTTATGGTGGTCAAAAACTTATTTTGAGATAATTTTATCACATTTTCCGTGGTGTCAACTCTTTCTTTTTGTAATATTGGGTGCATTTAGTAATGTTTTTATTCAAAAATTGTTTTAGGGAACGAAATAGAAAAAGCTATTTATGTTCCTGACAACAATTTTTTAACAAAAGAATACATTTGGTAACTGTACAAAATTTATGTTCCCGAAATAAAAAAGAATGTAAACACGTTTGATAAACTTGTATAATTTTTTTGTTTTTTTAAATTTTTTAATATTTTTTCTTTTTCTTTTTTCTTTTTCTTTTATTTTTTTTCTTTTCTGGCGGCATATAAACACGTTTGATAAACTTGTATAATTTTTTTTTTCTTTTAATTTTTTAATATTTTTTTCTTTTTTTCTTTTTTTTTATTATTTTTTTCTTGGCGGCGGCATATAAACACGTTTGATAAACTTGTATAATTTTTTTTGTTTCTTTTAATTTTTTAATATTTTAATATTTTTTCTTTTTCTTTTTCTTTTTTCTTTTTCTTTTTCTTTTTCTTTTGGCAAATCGCCGCCGATAGGGGTTGGGCAACGTTCGGCGAGCCTCTCCGATGGCTTGGCGAGATCGCCGCTGGCCAGGCGAGCCTTGCCCTCGCCTAGGCAACGCAAGGTCGACCACGCCCTAGCCTAGCTAGGCCCGACCTCACGTTGGCTAGGGAGGCCAACCTCGCCCAAATCTAGTGAGGCCAAGCCTCATCAGGGGCCGGTGACTCCGGCAAGGTCGAGGGCCAATGAAAAAAGAAAAAAGAAAAAAGAAAAAAAATGAACAAGAAAAAGAAATAAATTGTGTTTTTGTTTTTTTGTTTCTTCAAAAAGTGTTCCCCGGAATAAAAAATAA
Source organism: Eucalyptus grandis (assembly GCF_016545825.1). Taxonomy (NCBI): domain Eukaryota; kingdom Viridiplantae; phylum Streptophyta; class Magnoliopsida; order Myrtales; family Myrtaceae; genus Eucalyptus; species Eucalyptus grandis. The sequence continues at coordinate 1,762,682 of NC_052621.1, read as the reverse complement.
GTTTTTTTTTTTTTTTTTTTGTTTCTTTTCAAATTTATTCCCGGGAACAAAAGTGTAAACAAATGCGTTTCTGTCCTTTTTTTTGTTCCCCGGAACAAAAGAAGAAAAATTATGTACCGGGAAAAAAAAAAACAAACAAACAAACAGGCCCATAGTATGCATCTCCATCAAATTCACCACACAACACCACATGCCGTAAGACAAAATGTGCGAAAGAGCTGCTCGCACGGGCAGCCCAACCGCAGTCGCGATTCAATGGCTGTACGCAGGAGGAACAGACGGGGACTCAGATTGTCGCAAACACGCACCAACTCGTGCACCCGCTTTCGTTAAGCAGTAACTACAGTTTGTCCGGCCAAAAAGAGCCATCACATTACAAGCTCACAACCAGGGAGTCCTTGCCAGTTGAAATTTCTCATAACCACTTACAAGACTAAGGTACTGTGAGAAAAGAATGACGACGTTCTATATGATGGTTATAAATGATATTACAAATGAAATGATACACATGATAAATTTTGCCAGAAAGAAAGAACTTTATCGCAAACCGAATGTGCGCCGATTCTTGCTATGATTGATTGGTCGACCACAGCCCCTGAAGACAAAAATGTACAGGCTCCCCGATTCTTCTAGCGTTCCTGTTTCTTGATTTGTCTGATTTACACTCCGGATGACGATGTCCGGTTTATTCTCTGTGCGCCCAATTTTGGAGCGGCGGGTTTAGCTCCTCGGATTCTACTGGACGATAAAGGCTTGGCGGTGGTGGTAGGCAGGGGAGCGGCTATGGCAGCCCATGGATCGTCATCTGCTGTTACGGCAGGTTTTACAGTCATAGGTTTCGAGGCGCTCTTTGGAACCGGTGCCGCTATGGATCCCCACAAATCATCATCTTCATCTTTGGTGACTTTCACTGCACTCTTTGGCCTCAAACTCGTCGCTGAGAATCAAAAGGAAAATACTTAAGCCTGCCGGATGTATTGGCAGCAAATAGCATTAATCAAAATCAAAATGTAAAAGAGTTATTAATTGCGGTAAAATCTCAATACTAACGACAATCCTTCGATGTTAAAGCACCAAAAGATGATTACCACCACGACCTCTTAACTTGAATACACTGTAACTGGCCCTCACATATAGATATTCATGTGATTCAGAACCAATTATCCAGAACAGCAACTCAATCTATAATATTCTAGTTACTATTGAAGATCGCATACTCACTGGACATTACAGATACTGGAAACAAATATAATGATTTGAAATGAATTTTTCAAGCAGAAGATAGCATTTTGGACTAAAAAACTGTCTAATGGTTCAGTCGTCAAGTGACAGATCATCGGTAGGTCTTTTACAGTCAATGCACTCTCACAGCAAACTATGAGCATTCATCACCATCAACATCAAGCAAAATATATTCATATTACCTGGTGGCTTGGAGTGTGAAACAGGTTGCGACACTGGTCTTTTCTGAGCTGCTTGGATGTTAGCAAGAACAGGAGATGGCTTAGGCTCTTCAAGGGGTTCAATATCATCCCAACCATCCTTGTCACTTTCATGCTCTTCATGAATTCCATTCTCCACTTCTCCCCAACCATCGGTTGATGTCGGTGACACAGGTACGGGCTGATCAGACAAGTCTGTGCTAGAACTAGCATGAACCATTGTGGTACTTGGAGTGTCCACCCCTGAAACTATCCAAGAAACCAATCAACATAACATGCATATTATATTAAATATAGTCACAGTGATGTACATATCAATTATTTTATCCTAGGTTTATATCGACAGTCCATAATGTAGGAAGAAACATCTTGTGGAGTAAAGCCATGCACTGTGACTCTAAAGAGAATTTATGATCCCTCTGGGCTTAGTCTCGCTATTGATTTTTCAAAAACCCCTTCCCTTTAGAGAAAACACTGCAGCAGCTGCATATAGTAAGACCGCAAGAAAGTCAATCCTAGCACAAACCATTCATGCACAACGGTGTTGGTAATAAAATTTACCATTACCAAAGCCAGCTCAAGCTTTATGAAAACAAATTATAACTAGACTCCACTAAAGGCTTCTGGGGAACACATTCAGAGAATATCAGTGAATGAACAGCAGCCATACCAAAGCTGGGAGTGGAAGCTGAAGAAGTAAGAGTAGTGCTGGAGTTTGCAGTTGCAACAGGTGCTTGTTCTGAAGGTTTTCCTTTGAGAGTCAAGGAGCTCATTGCCCATCTGCATAATATTGCAACCTTAGGTCAATAAAAATTCATGAAAAAACACCATATAAAAGAGGATAAAATCCTGACTCAAAATACTCCTCTACAATTGCAAGAGAAACAACCACTATGTTGACCTGTGGCTGCCAAGTTCTGGCATAGACAGAGTACTTCTCTAATCATATTGATCTACAATGCTCTCAGATTCCCTATCTCAACAGCCCTAAAACCCGAAAATTACAAGGAGAATGCATCCTTTGACTACCACCATTTTCAGTGCTTTGAAAGGAGTAACTGAGAAAACACAGAATTGCTTTCTGTGTTTTCCAGCTAAAGGGAACAGTCAATCACCAGCAGTGTTGTTGAAATCCTATGATTTCAAATCGATTTCACCCACAAAACAATTCATTCTGCAACTAGAAGTGGAGATGCATCTGAATTGCAAATGAATCTTATGATCCGTATACCATTCACTATGATTAGGTACGATTCACTACAATTCAGTCAAGACTTCTATATTTGTGATTGTTGGCCCTGAAAGTTATGACATCAAGCTTTAAACACGAATCATAGCATGGATGTTTTCAAATCACAGTTTTACTGATAGAGGCATTATTTCCTTGAATATCTTACATAGGTAGTCTGAGTTCATCTGGCATGATCAGGTGCTATTTCTTCAAAATGATCTGTTCAATATTTTTCTATAATTTCACAAATAATAGCTAGGCTTCAATAAGATATCCTTCTATTTATTTATTCTAATATTCTACTGAATCTTATCATTCACAATTCAATCGGATTCACAATTCAAAAAATGAGGTTTAAATTCCCTATTCGGATTCACAATTCAAAATATGAGGTTTAAATTCCCTATTTGAATCCCAATTAACAACATTGATCACTAGTTCTTCCAGGAGGCACCTCATCTGCATATGACGAACTTGCAGATAAGCAGTGACAATAATTGTCATTTTTTGCAGTTGTGAATTTTGTTGTTGAAGATGTATGGGCTTTGAAACTGCCAAATCCAACTGTTGACTGGTTGCAGTGAAAAATTAATTTCAGACTGTTGAAATGATAATAAACTGCTTGTTTCCATTTATATCTACAGACATCTGTTTCCTAGATTGCTGCTGGGATTATTTTTGCTTTTTCTGCATGGTATGATGTGCAAGGCATAAATACTAATATGCATCACAAAGAATGAACTTTTTCCATCAAAGTGACAGAGAGAGCCTCCAAGCCGTTTCATTTTACTTTCCAACCACAATAATTTGCCATGTAAGCACAATGCACTGCTAAAGAAGAATGAACTCACCCAAGTAAACCTGCATTTCCAAGGTCCAAAGAAGTTCCAGTGCTCATGCCAGTGGTATCCCCAGAACTTGTCTGCTGAAAAAGAACAAGGAACAGAAGATTTTATTACTAACTGATGAAAAAACTAAACATTGTCGATGAATTAGAGTATCTTAAATAAGTGAAATCATAGCTCAGAAAAAGACGAGTACTGGTAAAGATCTAAAGTGATATAATTAGCACTTCCAAGTATTATACATAAAGAGAAAAATGAAAACTAGAGGGGGATAAAAGAATAGGGTACCTCATTCGAACAAAGTCATCAAAAGTGCATTCATTCCATCAGATCAGACCAGCAGGACTATCTGATGGATGCGTGCTTTTGTGTGTGTGCGTGTGTGTGTGTGAGAGAGAGAGAGACAGAGAGAGATCATGAGCAAAGACAAACTACCCATGCTCCTTCTGACTACTGTGTTGGTGCAAATGATAAAATAACTCACCTCCAAGCTTTCTGATTGATTGAATTAAAACTAAGATACAGTTTTGGTTAGTGGTTGAAGAAAGAGACGGAAAAGAGATACCTTCTCATAATATTGCTTCAATAACAGTAAAAACTGGTCAACTGCTTGAAATGCCTTTGATCGAACATCACTGTTGAGGAAAAAAAAAAGGAACTCAATCTTGAGATAGCAACAGTGTTAGAGTCATTTCCCTCCAAGATAGGAGGAGAGTACAAATCCCTGTACATTAGGTCTCGTAAGTATTTATTTATTATTATTATTTTTTTTTTTTTGAATATCACAAAAGCTCCACACTGATTTTGTCCCCAAAAATGAGAGGCCCAAAACCAGTACATGTGAATGTACAACATTAAAAAGGAGAAAAAAGTGATGGCTAGTCAAAGAGCAGGTAAACATCTAATCATGCGAGGGGATGATGCAGCGAAAAGAAAACACCTTACCTATCAGGATCAATGGTTAAAACAACAACATTTGGAAGAATCCTAGTTGCAATTTCAGTAGTGTCATAATACGAGCTTGTCGCGCATAAAGCCATGATTCCTGCCTCGACATAATTGTTTAATCAATTAGAAGAGTTGAAAAAAAACAACTACTTAGGGACAGTCTAATCAGAAAGAGAAAAAAATAGATTCAGCAAAAGAATAAAGGAAACATATGAACATAGAGTAAAAGAGTTTGCCTAGATGCACAAACGGAACAATAGTTTTCATTTTCCGTCAATGCTGGGAATGTTTAGCATCTTCAAAGCATGTTGTAACTTGTAAGTATACTACTCATTAAAATGTTGATTAAATCACAGAGGGACCTTACCTGCTCCTCTGGCAGGAGAGAAAGTATCGCGCAGTGCACGGACTGTAAACGCATTGATCAACACTCTTTTCCTTGTCTGCACCATATAAAAACAATATGTGGCATTCTCAAGCAATTTCACTGACACTAGAGAAGGATTAAGATGAGGTAATATGCTGAAAGAAGATATGGCAATCAAAAGACACAACAAAAGATGATGGAAATTGGGAAACTGACCCCTTCATTTAGATGGCTTGCAATGTTACCAAGTAATATCGTGGTGTTGGTTCTTATTGCTGGTTCTTCATCCACCTGCAAGCCTTACAAAAATGAAAAACACATACCAGAGCTCCCAGAAATTGCTTAATAGATGAGTGACTCCTAAAACAAGCACCACAAAGAAAAGACATAACCAATTTTCTGCAGTACCAAGCATATCTTAAAATGCACAGATCTTGCATTATCCACTGATCATGCACTGCCTAATGGAGGGAATTAATTTTTAGAGAAGGAATACGACTTCTGAAGTTCAATAAAAGATGATCGGAAAGACCCAGTAATCATACCTGTAACTTTGACAGGTACTTCAGTAAAGATGCTGAAATTGTTCGCTGAGAAAGCTGTAGTCAAAAAAAGAAAAATGTAATGAATCACTGTCTCCATTCATTGAATTTGGCTGTCATTAGATCTGCTGTATGTGACAGGGCTTCGAAAATCACAGCACTCGCCTTTTATGGGTTTGTGCACAGCATCTTAGAAGACAACTGAGAGATAAAACCTACCTTAGGAGCAAGAATGAGCATAGATTTCAGTGTCAATTCTCGCAGAAAGGCAGATGTATCAGAAAATCCAGTAGCCACATGAGGGTAAACCTAGTCAGCAAGATAGGAGCTTTAGAAATCCAAAATTGGACATGCAAAAATTACTCTTGATATACTTGGAGTATAGAAAGACATCAAGAATTTGGTAGTGGCAGCATACTTGCTCATCAACAATTTGAGCTGATAATGACTCTCCATACTGATCAATGTGCTGCAGGAGACCAACTCGAATAGCACGGTCATTGGACGCAAAAAGCTTCACAATTGTAGGCAGTACCTGAAATCAAACAAATTTAAAATCAGACAAAACAATATAGACAAAGACAGCGCTTCCATACATGTTCACATATAATAGATGCAATATCAAAACTCATATAAAAGAAACAGAATAAAAGGATGCAACTGATGGACTTAAAAGAATATAACCTTGGAACTGAATTCTTCAGTAGGGAGCCAGGAACCCATTTTTAACAATGCAGCCAATGCTGGGGCAGCAGCTGAACCAAATTCAAGGGCAGAAGCTAATAAAGGAAGTAACTGTAAAAGCAGGAAATAACATCAACACGCTGAGTTTAAGGAAAATAATTGTTGAGTGTACTATGTCTACAAGGAATTAATGACTGCACCTTCTTCAAAACGATTTGCCGAGGAAGCTGCTCAGCTAAATTTGGCAGCTTGCGGAAGAAGGTGTCTTTCTCAACACTATCCTTTAGATTGAGAATTTCCATGAAATGTATTGTATCCACCAGTTTATTTTGAAAATATTCTGCCATTCCATAAGCACCAACGTTAGTATTATGGCACACAGAAGAAAAGAATTCAGAGAAATAGTTGTCCTAGATCAACAACCCTTGCCATAAAAGGAAAAATGGCAGCACATAGAAAACACACAGAAACATGAGCAAGTGACTGCAAAGCCACTTTAAAGGAAACAGAAGGTCCTGCAATGAGCACCTTTCACATGCACACAAGTATACCTGAGAGCCAGAAATTCCACAAGACACTCATCTGCTCTTGCAATGAAATGAAATTGCACTTTACTTTCTTTAACCATTAACCAGATTGTCTATAGTCACTTCAATAAAAAACATTTTTTGTTATTTCCTGAAGAGACTTAACTAATGACCAAGAAACCATATACTGAATAGCAACTACCACCAGTTTATCCTCCATAATTAACATTCATCTGGTATATGGCTCTCTGACAACATCTGGAAATGAATCAAATGCTCTCCACTAATTCCCTGAAGAACTATAAATTTATAACTCAAATGGACATTAATCTATTCAAATTATTTTCCACATAAAAATTTTGCAATTTATACCTCCAACAATAAGGAGTAAATAATATCAAAAAGTAGTTAGACACTCAAGTTAGAAAACTGACCACTATTCTCTAAAAGCTTTGATGTATTCATCCTGCGAGAAGGCATGGAACTCAAGAGCCGCTGATAATCTGGAAGCAGAGACTGCAAGATGAGATGCAAGTGAAACAATAATCTTTCAAGAACCAAAACAAACCAAAATTATAAATCTCTGATGCAATGGAATTAGTATAAACCATTCATCCAGTGAACATGTCCAGACAGCGACCCTTATCAAACACTGTATCTACCTTTGGAATAGAAGCAGTGTTGCGCAACTCCTCTGTTCTGCTCAACTTCATGCCGGAGAAAAGTTCATATATGAGACAGCCTACCGATAAAAACAAACAAAATGGAATGAAATTCTAGAGTCCTGAGGCAAAAATACACCAAAAAAGGGGGAAAAGAACAAAGCATCTAGTGAGAAAGCAATAAAAGGCAGCTGAATCGACTAGCAGAAACTCAAAACAAAAGAATCTTGCATGAGCATATGTTTGTCATCTTTGATAAAGTGCAGAATCTCCATAGCATGTAATCACAACTCACGTTTTATGCATGAAGTGTGCAAGAGAATACAGACCATACATATAAAACACCTTTGGAAGTGCAAGTACGTGATGGCATTGAGAGGTCATTCAGATATCAACCCCTTTCTTCTTTTTCATTCTTTTTATTTCTGAGAATAATTTGAGAGAGAGAGAGAGAGGAGGGGAAGGTTCATTGGGTTGTCAAGGAACTTACCTAATCCCCATGAATCAATGGCCCATGGCGGAGATTTTCTGACGGCAGCCCAGTCAGACTTTACCAACTCCATTGGTTTGTATTGCGTTCCAACGAGCCATTCATATTGCTGAACAGACAGATTATAAGATTAACCTAGCTGCAACTTTGATCATTTATCATGCCATGAGAGAAGGCAAAATTACTGATGGTTAATCATAGTCCATCCATTGCCACTATAGAACAAATATTTTCATATAACAACACAACCTATGGAATTAATTAAACTTTTGCTCTCTGATGCTATTCATTATAAGGAGGACCAGAACAATTTAGAGTTAATTGTATGAACGAAAGAACAACTTCAGTAGAGTGTATAAACTACCGAATTACATTCAAATAGCAAGATACAAATGATGCGAGAAGCATGCTAATAAAGATGTCTTCTAAAAGCCCTCCATCACAAGCATTCATCCAAGACAGAGATAATATAAAAGTTTTTGCAAAGTTGACTTGTGAATAACAAGTCCAGCTATGTAAGCCATGATGATAAATATATGAATTGCTCAAATTGGTGAAGCATCATCTGTATCATGTACTTGTGAATATAGATAAATTCTGGAGCAAGACATGAATATGCTGCACCAATTTCTGTAAACCGCTAGCCCATTGAGTTAAAATGGCTAAATCAAGCAACAAGTAAGGATACTTGATAATGGATATTATAGCACATTTGAAAATCATGCAAGTCCACCTTAATTTTAAAATAAAAAAAAAGTAAGGGTAACTCAGCAGGAAACAAGTCATTGAACAATGAAAGAACAGGTTTGCTCGAATAAAATTCTCAATCAGCAATTCTTTTTCTTTTATGGGGAGGGGCTGTTAAATAAGGAGATTTTGTTAATGACAGATCACATATCCAAATCGAGATGGACAAATGCACAAGCACTTATCTAATCTTGGCAACGAAAACCATGGTTTCATTTTAGAGCCTGTAAGCCAAAAGGTCTGTACATCACCTCCAAAGTTAAAGGATAACAAATTATCAAGTAGACACTTACCAGCATAGGTCCAGATGCAGAAGGATTGTTCCCATCAAACTCAGATAGAACGTCAAACGCATGCAGCTTCCAGTCCAAAGTCTGAGTGACAACAACACTTGCCACACATACATTAGCATGAACCTGCACTTGCCAAAATTAGCCTCTACAGAATGGAGAAAAAATATCATGAGGTGATAGAAGGGACAGCAAACGAAGTTAAACTTCCGTTTTAATCAGATCAGGGAGGTGCCTCCCTTATACACTCTGATGTAGATGAGACTGAGTCTCTAACTACTACATTGGGTGTCATCCAAACCAAAATTTGAAAATATACAACAGAGAATTCTTCATAGCATCCATGTGACTTTCGTTAACAATCAGCAGCAACTTAGAGACTGAAGCCTAAAGATTTCCTTTTTTCTGTGTGGTCCTTCCTTAAGATCCAGCAAAAGACTTTCCCCATGATAACCCTTCTCTCCAAAGGTGAATTTGTATAGACAAGAACATCCACATCCATTTACCACAATATGGAGATATTTGACAATCTTAAAACCATATAAGCGTGAAGGAATGAGAAAATCTTTAAGCTGAGCAGCCTCACCAAAATCAAGTAGGAAGGATCTAATATTCAGAATTGTGTTGAACTGGAATTTCTTCTAATAATTTTAGCTTCTTTTTCCTGTTTTATGGCTTTTGTTTCCGTGTTAACTTCAGCAAACTGGGACAATATTTAACTTTTAATTTAGTCATATTAAAAAAATCAATCATGCTCAAAATGGAAACCAAATATCGTAAAGTGATATTTAGCCTAGTCACTCTGTCAGCAGCTGAATCATAGGACAAGAGGAAAGATTGACGATTCTAATAGTGACACCACACCATTTCCAGATATTGCTGTAACAGCAGCATGTCCCCTCTTCGAAACAGTAAATAGTGGTTCCTTCATCACTCACGAGGAAAAAAATTGAGGTTTGATACTCACAAGTTTACAATCATTATTGAGGAAGCTCACTGCTTTAGCAATTTGATTTAATCCCCATGCGTAGTACTCATCCCTGGCATTGGAAAAGAAAGTTATCGAATAATATACCTAAAACCTAGCAGAAGATTGTAAATACTATCGTTTTTATGCTCCACAGTTGCAAGCAGATTGTAGACAAGACAGTAAATATGACCAAAGTACAAATGAAAGAAGCAGAGTAAATTAAAAAACCAACAAACACCCAGGAAATTTAAAATTTCAATAGGCAAAAAGAGTAGTCATATGTGCAGTGGTATGTCATGGAGTTTGAAACTTCAATTGCAGTAACTTAAGCATCACTATTCCAGTGTTAATATAGGCTAAAAGATAATCCAGCGCAATAAAAAGGGCTACCAGTGCACACATTTCGCTCAAACATGAATATCAGAGCAAAGTAAGAATACCCTACCTCTGAGTACCTTCTAAACCCAATTCCTTTATCTTTTCAGACAAAGGCATCACAGGCTCTGTGACTATATAAATGGTAACCTTCACGGTGGCACCATCAGAAACTTCAGCTTCAGTACTATGAAGAAATGATAGTATATTCGGATGCCTCACCTGTAAAAATGCAATCCTTTGATAAATACAATCTTGCTATTGACCATCAAACTTGTCTCTGCATACTATGAAGGTGACGATACAGCTTCCGAAAGAAGCTTGGTGCGACTAAACCTCAAACTCTAATCATGCGTTATCAAGCACTACAGATTTACTCAGAAACTTCAATTCCTATATGACTTCTTGGTATAAATCTTTTTTTTTTTTTTCTTGTCAGAGTATACATCCAGTTAAAAGATAACAAACAGCTTACCGTTCGGAGACGTTTAACACCATTTCGACCGGCAGCAAGATGTCCATCCTGGGGATTGTTCCCCGAAAGGGAGAATATAGAAACTGGAGATCCATCATCCTGTATAAGCCAAAAGCAGTCCATAAGGAAAAACAATTACCAGAAGGACAATAGTCCGTCTATTCCTCCAAAAGTGGGAAAAACATCCCCAGATCACGGGATGCATCAACAAGCACTAGCATTATGTTCCACAAAACTAAAGGAAAGCATTGGTATGGCCAAAAAATTACGAATGCCAAAGGAATCAAACAATCGCAGCTTTACTCATATAGTGATGCAAAAGAACATCTCTGGAGTGTTCATGGAAGAGTGGACATAAGTACTTCAAAGTATATAGCCAAACAACCTACTCTCTCTCCACTCATTGACATTGATTTCACAACAAATTATACTTTCCAGAGCGAAACCCCGCTCCTCTAGAATTTCGGTTAATGCATTCGCATCGGACGGACCTAGCATCTCTGGCCTTCAAAGTGAGCACTCCCTGATCAAATTCACCGGCCAGTTTTCACTCCACGCCGTTCACTCGAATCAAGCCAGACTTTCCACAGCAAAAAAACACAACTATACGCGACCACATCCATCAGAGCCTCTCCAAAACATTCACCTATCACTCGCAAACGAGCACTCGCGCAACAATCTCACTCCGCCCAGATCGCGTCCCACCCCGCGCAAATCGCATCGGCAATCGCACCCGCCCGAGCACGCGGCATCAGCTCCACCAATCACAACTCGACACGAAGAAGGAGGGATAATAATACCTTGGAGGTGCCGCGGCAGTGAAGCCAGGAGCCCCAAGCGGAGGAGTAGGGCTCGCCGATGTTGTACGGGAGATCCTTGACCCCGGTGCCCGATCCACCGACGACTCCTTTCAAGAACTTCAACATTCTCTCTCTCTCTCTCTACCTTTCTCTCTCTATCTCTCTCTCTCTCTCTCTATCCTCTTCCCGATTCCGAGCTGCTGCTACTGGTATAATTCAGCGTGTGCCGCAGCTGGGGACAGAGGGGAGGGAGAGATCTGCGAACGAGGTGGCGCGATCCGCGAGCGGCGAGGAGAGAGAAGGAGAAGACGGAGGAGGAGGAGGAGAGAGGGATGATGGAATCGGGGGAAGGCAATAGAAACTGGGAATTTGATTAGCGCGATCCGGTGCTTCTCAGTCCCATCGGAGTTTCTGACTGCCCCCCCCAATCGAATCGGATCGGATCGGATCGGAACGCCTGTTCTTCGAATTATCAGTTTTAACTGGGAAACTCAAGGGGAAATTGGCCGATTCAGTTCTCAACTTTGAAATCGTGTCGATTTTTTTTCTGTTTATCGAACAAATTGTGTTAATTGAGTTATTAATATTTTAACATTTTATCAATTAAATTCATTTAATTAATCTTAATCGAAAATTACTTACATAAAGGTTAGCCATCCTATGCAACATCTTCTCTTTTCTTTTCTTTTTCTATTACTCTTCTTTTTTATTGAGTGCGGATGAGGGTCATTAGCCATAAGCTACGGCCAGCGACCCTCACCCAACATTGGGAAAGGGCGTCACAGCCCTTAGTGACTTTGGGCAAGGGTCGCCGATGGCTGGCGTGGGTGACACTAGCCTAGCAAAGGTCATCACTCACTTGCAACCTCGCTTGAGTAGAGTGAAGGCAATTCTCATCTAATCACGACTATTGACGGTGGTTGGCCATTTCCTAAGACTGGCCTCGGCCACTAACAAAAAGGAAAGAAAAAAATCAAAAAAAATATAAAAGTTATCAACATCAGCGCCGGTATGTCATTTAGGATGATTAACAATAATTGGACCACCATATCAATATTATTCGATCAAAATTAGTTGAATGGACTCAATTCGCAAAATGTGAAAAAGAACTTAAAATTCAATTGACGCAATTGAAAAATTTAGAAGTAAATTAACTAAAGTGCAATATATCTATAACTTTTTGAATAATTTTTCCATAAAACTTACGGTGGATTGCATCCCCCCTTAAGATTTTTGCCCTTCCTTTAAACTGCATCCCGACTTATCAGTTATTTTGCATTCCATGTCGTCGAGTCTTGGAGTTTCAAGCTGAATGTAGCAGTGTTTCCTTGGAGTTGGCTCAGGCTGTTTATCAATCGGAGCTCCGGTCATGCCTTTGTCATGTAATTAGCACATTTTACAGAGGGCGAATTCATCAAAACAATTAAAGCAATTAAATTAGCACATATAAAGAGAGGAATATAAAGTAATAGAGAAGTTAAGTTTATTTAAGAAAGATATATCATATTTTTCCAACTAGGTTCTAACTACCGACTTCTTGGTGGAACTTACACGCACTGTATCGATACTAGCTCCAAATTATTGAATTGGAAACCAAAATCTATATCTAAAGTCAGCTCGGTTCGATTCCTAGGTAGAACTAGGCCGATTGCACAGCACTTGTCCATCATCTAGATTTTGGCTAAAAAGGGTTACACTCTTAACAATTTTCAAAGTCTAGCCCATATTTTACAAATAATTAATAAAATAATGAAATTTTGTACTACTTGTCAATTATTACCTTCAAATTGTTTATGTTTAGAGTTAAAGAGAAAATAACTACAAAGTATTCATGGTGGCTCAATCTCAATAAAGGTTATATGATATATACTTATGGGAGGGAGTAATTACATAAGGGTACAAATATAAACATAATTACATAATACCCTATAATACATATAAATTACACATTAATACCCCTCTCAATCCAAAGTAGGTGTAAAAACTAGGAGATTGAATCTCAATAGCACATGAAGCATACGGGATAAAGATGTAGAGGGGAGTTGCGGAAGTCTATTGTAGGAGTGATCTGGTTGAGAGAGGAGCAAAGTTGGGAAATAGTGAGCACGCTCGGAGGGAAAGATAATGGAGGCAAAAAGAATTAGAAACAGGTTGAGTAGGTTGAGAGGAGGAGAGAGGCATATTAGGAGACTGGGCTAGAGAAGAATAAAGAGATGGATGAGGAGGTCCAGGATCACAGGAAGTAGAAGGAAGAATAGATTAATTGGAAGAAACAAAAGCGAAGGAATTGATATGGAACAATGGGTTACAAGACTAAAAATTGAAGGTTTTAGTGAAAAGGGAAAACTCTCCTCGTCAAAATGAACATGACAATTGATAAAAACATAATCACTTGACCGATCAAGGCAAGGATGACTTTTATGATTTGACATGTGCCCAAGAAATAATGTTCGTGAAATTCTAAACGCAAGTGCACGTATCGAACAAGTAATATAATGATGAGAAAAGTATCGTCCCACGAAAATCGATGATTAATAAACTAATTAAATACTAAAATAGATTAATTCTAAAATTTATCTAACAAATCAAAATATAATTTAGAATAAATTAAAAACAAAACTTGAAGACTAAATACAGTAAAATCAATCGAGATAAATATGTTAGAGCATCCGATTTCACCATAACCACTAGATATGAATTTCATATTGTTGTGAATACAAAACGATATCAAACATGTGATGGCGGAATTTCCTAATCTATTTACTATCATATCTCTAGGTATAGCAAACTTACTCAGCTTATTAATCCACTATATCTCTATGTGAATTAAAATAAACATGAGTGCATTAAAAACTATGAATATTCCCGGTTTACAACGAGTCTTTTGGATCACCTTATCACCGAAAGCTATACAAATAACGCGGTATATTTCTATCCACGTTTAATTCATGGTTATATATTATAATGAGCAATTGCATATTATCACATCTCGCTCAAACATGCACATCGATCATTCAAGTGGTGGCTAGTTACTCAAAAGCATTAAACGCAATAATATATAACTCACATAAATAAAATCAATTGTAAAACATAAAAATCATGAAATTCATATCATCATGGTTAGGCTACATCGTAGCCTAACAAAAGAAAATTAGAACATAGTAGAATAAGAAATAAAAATAAAAATATAGATCAAACCCAGCATCTTGAATCAAAGGACAAGAATTCTATCACCACTTTTGTCTTCTCTTCAAAATACTTGAAAAAACTCTCAGAAGAATGAAAAACGATCTAACTCCAACCCTAGCTACTCTCTCTGTCTCTATTTATAGGATATATCAAAGATATTTATCCTCCAACGCTTGCAGATAACATTAGGGAACAAAATCAAGAATTTCTTGATTTGATATCCATCTTCCACTGCTACTTTTATATGAATTCCTATTACCATTCTTTTTCTTATCCTCTTCATATATCATTATTCTGCATAAATAAGGAAAATTCAAATAATCGAAGGAAATCCAAATATTTTCTCACAGATAATGCATTAATTACTGCCTAAAATTAGGTAAAATAACTCTATTTTTATAGAGTTATCAAACCCCCAAACTTAACATTTTGCTAGTCCTCGAGCAAAAGTAAGACATAACACATATTCAACCTAACAACATTCTCTATGACATCTTTCCATAATTGCTCAAATTCACAATTCAAAGAAAAACACAAATTTCATCCAAACATTGAAATCGATTTATAAGTTAAGACCAATTTTAACTATATGATCCAAGTGTGTGTGTGAGAGTCCTCATCTTTTTCAAATTATATGCAATCCAGAATAATTCACATTAACATGTAACCTCTCAAAAATTCACAATAATTATGACCAAATCTCATAAGTTTGCTTTTCATTCCTCTCTCCACTAATATAAGCTAATCATCCAACCAAAAATCAATAGGACTTTTCTTGGGTTGTAATGTAAGGCTGGGCTAAAGGTGAGATAACTGGAATTTTAAGCTCAAATCACCCATCAACACGTTGATTTCTAGGATCTAATTAGAGCCAATGTCACTGTCCAATTTCACCTCTTCAAGATAATTTTTCTGACACCATATATTACCATTCCTTTTTTTTTTTTTTTTCGCCTTTTTTTTTTTTTCTCTCTTTTTTTTTTGAATTGCTTTATGGTGGAGTTTCTCCCAAAGTCCCTCCTAATATAACATGAAAATTTCCAACCCATTGAGTATCCAAAAGGCTCACTCAATTGAAAGTTGGATAAGGAACCATAAAAGCAATTTTTATTTGACAATACACCTCAAACAACCATAGCAATCACTTCCTTTTTTTTTTTTATACTCCATCATTCCTCCCAAATTTCTATCAAGCTCAAATAAATTTTTTTTTTATCCCAAAAGAAAATCAACGTGTTCATAGGGCATGGGATAAGGATATAAATTGATCACGGCTAAGGTAAACATATATGGGTGCCAATGAAAAATTGGGTAATAATTAAGGCTCAACGGGTGACTAGGGATAAATAAACAAGGTTGGCTTGAAAGACTCAATCGATCCAAAAACTGCCTATGTCATTTTCTCGGTTAGATTTAGCTTAGGATTTCGCCTCAAGAGAAAATCAAATAAATTCTAAGATTTGGGTGAAATCTAAGAAAATCACATATTTCACATGAATGTTCTCTAGATTTACACATAATTCAAAAAGTAAGGACTTTTAGTGCTCGGTAAGTGGATCAATATAATCGAATTAAGATTAACTCACACATCAATTGCAAATTTAAATAAAATTTAAATTTTCCTAAGAATCATAAAAATTCACAACCAGGAAAGCAATAATGATAAAAAATTATCCAAAAAATTGTCTTCCCCCCAAACTTGAATGAAGCAGTGTCCTCAATGCGAAAAATAGAATAGGAAGAAGAAAACTTCCCTGGTTGTAGGATAAGTCCATAGATGATCTTGATGATTAAACTCTTGAAATGTGCTCCTAAAAATTAACTTTGGATAAAATAGAGAAAAGTTAATCTTTTTTTTTTTTTTTTTTTTTGCAAAACATAAACTTAAAAATAAATAAAAACATAATTAAAATGCTTGGGTTGCCTCCCAAGAAGCACTTGCTTTATAGTTTTCAGCCAAACTATGTCGCTATTTTGGAGGATGAAGTTTAATGGTGGTCTTCGCTTGTTGTAACCACCTTCAAAGTAGGGCTTCAAACGTTGACCGTTCACTTTGAATGTGCCATCGTGTCATGCGCAACTTCAACTGTTCCATATGGGAATACCATAACCGTAAAAGGACCAGACCATTTAGATCGCAACTTTCCTGGAAAAAGTTTAAGACGAGAGTTATAAAGTAAGACTTTTGACCAATTTTAAACTCTCTTCTGAATATGTGCTTGTCATGCCATCTCTTTGTACGCTCCTTGTACAACTTAGAATTTTCATAGGCCTCATTGCGAAATTCCTCCAATTCATTCAGTTGCAATAATCTTTCTTCACCTACGCATCGCATATCAAAATTCAGAAATTTCAATACCCGATATGATTTATGCTCTAATTCCACTTTGGTAAGTGACAAGCCTTTCAAACACTAGCCTAAAAGGAGACATCCCAATTGGAGTTTTGAACGCTGTCCTATAGGCCCAAAGTGCATCATCAAGTTTTATTGACCAATCTTTCCTAGAGGCATTCACTGTTTTTTCTAAAATTCTCTTGATTTCCCTATTTGAAATCTCTACTTGACCACTAGTCTGAGGATGATAAGGGGTTGCAACCTTATGTGTGACTCCATACTTACTCATAAGTGCTTCAAATTGTTTGTTGTAAAAATGTGTCCCCCTATCACTTATGATTGCCTTAGGAGTGCTGAATCGGGTAAAAATATTTTTCTTCAAAAATTTCACCACAACCTTAGCATTATTTGTTGGCAATGCTACAGCTTCTACCCACTTAAACACATACTCCACAGCCACTAAAATATATAAATTTCCATAAGAAGGTGTAAAGGGTCCCATGAAATCAATACCCCAAACATCAAATAATTCACACACAATAATGTTGTTTAAAGGCATCTCATTTTTCTTGAAATATTTCCAGTTCTTTGACACCTATCACATGAAGCTACATAGGAGTATGTATCTTTAAAAAGTGTTGACCAATAAAATCCAGATTGTAAAATCTCAGCTACAATTTTGGTGGCACCAAAATGGCCACCTGCCTCTCCATCATGACAATAATGTAGAATGTTTGCCTTCTCTTCATCTAGAACACATCTCCTTATGACCTGATCTGCACATACTTTAAACAAGAAAGGTTCTTCCCAAAAATAATTTTTAACATCATAAAAGAATTTTTTTCTTCTGTTGATATGATAATTCAGGAGGAAGAACATTACTTACCAAATAGTTTACAAAGTCAGCATACCAAGGAATTGACTTGATGGAAAAAAATTTCTCATCAGGGAACTCTTCCAAAATTGGTCTTATCTCTTCCTTTGAATTTGGAATTCTTGATAAGTGATTTGCAATTAGATTTTCAGTCCCCTTCTTCTCTTTGATTTCCAAATCAAATTCTTGCAACAATAGAATCCACACGATCAACCAGGGTTTTGATTCTTTCTTTTCAAGCGGATACTTAAGAGCGAGTAGTCGGGAATAAACTATAACTTTTGAGCCAATTAAGTAAAAACGAAATTTATCAAAAGCAAATATTACTGCCAAAAGTTCCTTTTCTGTTGTTGAATAATTCAATTGTGCACCTGACAAGGTTTGACTGGCATAGTATATGCTTCGAAAAATTTTATTCTTCCTTTGTCCCAAAACAGCTCCTACTGTAGAATCGCTAGCATCACACATCAACTCAAAAGGTAAATCCCAATTTGGTGCTGCCATAATTGGTACTGATATTAACTTCTCCTTTAAAGTGTTAAAAGCCTGTATGCATTCAATGGAAAAATTAAAGCTGCGTTCGTTTCACGGAAAATGGGCCATCTCCGGAAAATATTTTCCCAGAAGTCATTTTCCAGGAAAATTGCTATATTTTCCAGGAAAATTGCTATATTTTCCGGTGTTCGGCTGAAACTTAAATTTTGAGTGGAAAACATTTTCCACCGTTCGTTAACTAATTTAATTGTTTAGAAAAAATTGTCAAAAATTGAATTTTAATATTTTTAATTGACAAAAAATATTTGTATTTTTAAAAAATACAATTTTTTATTATCTTCCATCGTTCATTTATTTTTTCTTTCTTTTTCTTTTTATTTTTTTCTTTTCTTTCCCTTCTCCTTCCTCATTCCTCTTCCTTCTTCCTCCTCCTTCCTCCTTCCTCCGCCGCCGCACGCCCGACGATGGCCGATCGCCCGGCTGGCCGACCAAGATCCGGTTGCAGGATTCGGCAGCTTGAGGTTCGGGCTGATCTCGCCCGAGCTCGCCGGAGGTTCGTCGGGCTCGGCGAGGCTAGAGCTCGGCGAACCGGGCTTCCACAAATCGGGCTAGGCGAGCCTCGCCGGCCCGGGCGAAGCTCGAGCGCTCGCGGCCGGTCGCCCGGTTCTGCCGGCCGGTGTCGAGGCCGGCCACCGGCCAAGCTAAGGAAGAAAGATGAAAAGGGAGAAAGAAAAAAAAAAAAAAAGATAAAGATATTGTTTTCCACTTTTCAGAAGTGGAAAACATTTTCCTTATCTTTGAAGGTGGATTTTACTATTGAGGAAAACATTTTCCTTAAGAAGTTGATTTTCCATGAAACGAACGCCGGAAAATCCGGAAAACATTTTCCTGGAAGTCATTTTCCGTGAAACGAACGCAGCCTAAAAGGAGCATCTTTTTCCAAAAGATTAGAAAGAGGTTTAGCAATTTTTGAAAAATCTTTTATAAATCGCCCGTAAAATCCTGCATGCCCCAAAAATCCTCTGACAAGTTTCATAAATGTTGGCGGAGGTAATTTTGCAATGACCTCCACTTTGGCTCGATCGACTTCTATTCCGTTTCGAGAAATTTTATGCCCGAGCACTATTCATTCCTGCACCATAAAGTGACACTTCTCCCAATTCAAAATAAGGTTAGTCTCCTCACATCTTTGTAAGACCAAGGCCAGATTATTTAAACAATAATCAAATGATAGGCCAAAAACGGAAAAATCATCCATGAAAATCTCAATATATTTTTCAACCATATCAGAGAAAATAGCGATCATGCATCTTTGAAAAGTAGCTGGTGCATTACAAAGACCAAAGGACATTCTTCTAAAAGCAAAAGTACCATAGGGACAAGTAAAAGTAGTTTTCTCTTGATCTTCGGTGTAATAGGAATCTGATTATACCCCGAATATCCATCCGAAAGCAATAAAATTCATGCCCTGCAAGTCTTTCTAACATCGATCAATAAATGGTAAATGAAAGTGATCTTTTCTAGTGGCATCATTCAATTTTCTGTAATCCATACACACACGCCACCCGAGAATCTTGTTCTAGTTGGAATCAATTCATTGTTGTCGTTTTTACGAACAGTCATACCACCTTTCTTTGGCACAACTTGTGCAGGACTTACCCAAGAACTATAAGAGATAGGATAGATGATACCTGCATCAAGTAGCTTAATTACCTCAGCTTTCACTACTTCTTGCATCTTCGGGTTCAAACGCCTATGAGGTTGGATAGTGGGTTTATATTGCTCCTCCATCAAAATTTTGTACATGCAAATTGAATGACTAATTTCCTTGATATCAGCTATTTTCCATCCAATTGCACCTTTATGCTCTCTTAATACTCTGAGCAATTTCTCCTCCATCAAATCTGTCAAAGAAGAAGATATAATTACCGGTAAAGAAGAAACTCCATCTAAATAAGCATATTTCAAATGAGAATGTAAGGGTTTGAGTTCAAGAATTAGAGGCTCTTCAATTGATGGTTTAGGGTTTGTAATGTGTTGTCCTAACTCCTCAAATTTAATTGCCTTTTGCCTTGAATATGGTGGAATTGCCTTCATGAAATTTGCGTACTCCTTTATCTCCTCATTCTGAATATCTTTGTTGAAGCATGTCTTCAAAAATATTTTCCTGAAAAACCTTATTCACCAACTCGTCAACTGTCTCAACTCTAAAACAAAAATTATCATCAGATGGATATTTCATTGCTTTAAAAACATTAAATGAAACAAGATCATCTTGAACTCTAAGGATCAACTTCCCCTATTATACATCAATAAGAGCTCTTCCTGTTGCTAGAAAAGGTCGACCTAAGATAAGTGGTACCTCAAAATTTTCCTCCATGTCAAGAACTATGAAATCTGCATGAAAGATAAATTTGTCAACTTTTACCAAAACATCTTCCACAATACCTCTCAGATATTTAATTGATCGATCAGCCAGTTGAAGTGACACCGTGGTTGCTTTTACCTCACCCAATCCTAATTTCTTGAAAACTGAATAAGGCATCAAATTAATACTTGCATCTGAATCACATAATGATTTTTCAAAGTAAGAATCCCCAATAGTGCAAGGAATAGTAAAACTCCTGGATCTTTTAATTTCGGAGGTAATTTGTTTTGTAGGATGGCTGAACACTCCTCATTTAACTTCACGGTTTCATAATCCTCCAGCTTCCTTTTGTTTGCCAAAATCTCCTTCAAAAATTTTGCATAACTAGGCATTTGCGCTAAAACATCTGCAAAAGGAATGTTAATGTGCAATTTTTAAATACATCAAGAAATTTAGAAAATTGCTTATCTATTTTGTGCTTCTTTGGAGTTGCTTTGAGGGAATGGAATTGGTGGCACATATGGCTTGGGATTATCTGGAAAAAGTTTACTCTTGCTTGTCTCCTTTGATTGTTTATTGACCACCTCTTCATTGTCTCTGAAAATCTCTTCTTCTCCCACTTGTTTACCACTTCTCAGGGTAATAGCCTTTATGTTTTCAATTGGATTTTTCTCTGTGTTGCTCGGCAAAGAACCCCGTTGCCTTCCTAACATCATGCTTGCTAACCGACCCACTTGCATCTCAGCATTCTGATTGAAGCCTCTTGGTTTTGAAATCTCACATCCGTGCTTTTGATGAAGTCATGAGTTGTGTTAGCAAGTTTGGTGACTATGTCTTCAAATTTGACTTTGTCTCTTCGATTGTTTGAATCCGGGTGGTCTCGTCACATTCGATTATTCCATGAAAAATTTGGATGATTGCGCCATCCCGGATTGTATGTGTTGGAGTAGGGATTATTCTGTGACCTGTTAAAATTCCCAACAAAGTTAGAATTTTCACTAGGTTGTTTGAAAGTATTACCTACCTGACACTCTGTGCTAACATGGCCTCCACCACAAAAATCACATGTCAAATTGTGAATTTTCATGGCTGAAACACTCATATTATCAAGCTTTTTGTTAAGTGTTTCAAATTGTGCAGCAATTGCAGCAAAAGCATCAACTTCATGAACTCCGCTAACTTTTCGCATTGGTAATCTCTCAGTAGGCCACTGATAACTATTGGACGCCATCTCCTCTAATAGATTGTAGGCTTCTTCTGGTGTTTTATTATTTAAAGTCCCCGCAGCTGCATCAATCATAGAACGAAGATTTGCACTAGAGCCATTATAAAAAGTTTGTACCTGCATCTATACGGGTAGTTTGTGATGTGGGCATCTCCTAAGAAATTCTTTGAATCTTTCCCATGCTTCATATAATGATTCATTATCCATCTGCATAAAATTAGTAATATCGTTACGTATCTTCGCAGATTTTGCAGGTGAAAAGAACTTACCAAGAAATTTCTAAGCCATATCATTCCATGTAGTAATTGATCCTGCAGGAAGAGAAGAAAGCCAACTCTTAGCTTTGTCTCTAAGAGAGAATGGAAATAATCTCAATCTAATAGCATCATCTGTAACTCCATTATATTTAATGGTGTCACAGATTTCAAGAAAAGCATCGATGTGAGCATTTGGATCATCGCTTGGTAGCCCACTGAATTGCACTGATTGTTGAAGCATCTAAATAAGTGACGGCTTAATCTCAAAGTTGTTTGCTTGAATTGCAGGTCTTCTGATACTTGATGTGGTGCCTTGAACTGTTGGCGCAGCATAATCTCTTAAGAGTCTACGTGGATTTTCATTCTCACCGTCTGCCATCTTAGCCTGATTTCTCTGTTCTCTTAGTTGTCTTTTGAATGTACGCTCGATTTCTGGATCAAGCTCAACAAGTTTCCCTTGTTGGCTACGTGTCATAAACCGATGTACACCCTGAAAAAAAAAAAACAAAACGAAAGCTAGATTAAACTTAGAATTATCTGGTATCAATATTAATTAGTATTAAACAAACGGTCCCCGGCAACGGTGCCAAAAACTTGTTCGTGAAATTCTAAACACAAGTGCACGTATCGAACAAGTAATATAATGATGAGAAAAAGTATCATCCCACGAAGATCGATGATTAATAAACTAATTAAATACTAAAATAGATTAATTCTAAAATTTATCTAACAAATCAAAATATAATTTAGAATAAATTAAAAACAAAACTTGAAGACTAAATGCAGTAAAATCAATCGAGATAAATATGTTAGAGCATCCGATTTCACCATAACCACTAGATATGAATTTCAGATTGTTGTGAATACAAGAACGATATCAAACATGTGATAGCGGAATTTCCTAATCTATTTACTATCATATCTCTAGGTATAGCAAATCTATTCAGCTTATTAATCCATTATATCTCTATGTGAATTAAAATAAACATGAGTGCATTAAAAACTATTAATATTCCCGGTTTACAACGAGTCTTTTGGATCACCTTATCACCGAAAGCTACACAAATAACGCGGTATATTTCTATCCACGTTTAATTCATGGTTATATATTATAATGAGCAATTGCATATTATCACCTCTCAGTCTCAAACATGCACATCAGATCATTTAAGTGGCGGCCAATTACTTAAAAGCATTAAACACAATAATATATAACTCACATAAATAAAATCAATTGTAAAACATAAAAATCATGAAATTCATATCATCATGGTTAGGCTACATCGTAGCCCTAACAAAAGAAAATTAGAACATAGCAGAATAAGAAATAAAAATAAAAATATAGATCAAACCCAGCATCTTGAATCAAAGGACAAGAATTCTGTCACCGCTTTTGTCTTCTCTTCAAAATACTTGAAAAAACTCTCAGAAGAATGAAAAACGATCTAACTCCAACCCTAGCTACTCTCTCTGTCTCTATTTATAGGATATATCCAAGATATCTATCCCCCAACGCTTGCGATAACATTAGGGAACAAAATCAAGAATTTCCTAATTTAATATCCATCTTCCACTACTGCTTTTATTTGAATTCCTGTTACCATTCTTTTCCTTATCCTCTTCATATCTCATTATTCTGCATAAATAAGGAAAATTCAAATAATCAGAAGGAAATCCAAATATTTTCTCACAGATAATGCATTAATTACTGCCTAAAATTAGGTAAAATAACTCTATTTTTATAGAGTTATCAAATGCAAAGAATGAGGTGCTAGCTTATGAGAGACATGGTACCAAAGGAAAGGATAATATGCACACCGAAAAATTTGAAAGAACGAGTAATCAAACTTGAACCTAGTGGAAATGAAAAATATTAGATATAATATAAGTAGAAAGCCAATTAATATTGTAAACAACGGTGAGAGAAGCATCAACCTAATATAGGAAGGAGGCATATGAGCATGGATTAATAAGATTCGAAGCATATTGACTAAATGTTTAATTTTGCATTGTGAGAAACCAATTTGAGATGGAATGTCTGGATAAGAAAAACGTTGAATATTACCATTTTTAGGTAAGTGTGTTTGGAATGCTTTCTTGATATACTCACCTCCCACATTAGTTTGTAAAAAATTGATTTTAGCATGGCACAAATCTTCAATAAAAGGTCCACTCGACTTTCTTAAAAACCAAGAACTTTTGGGTAGTTAAAAAGCCAACCTGCTGCTCTTGGGCGTGGAAAAAAATTTTACAACTCAGGACAGATTGCCGGCTTCACTTCCACTGGAGGGTAAGCGATGGATTATCAACGTCACTCTGGTTTGACAATTGGCATCCCAGGGGTCCTTTGAATTTATATTTCACGGATCCCCTCATCTACAGCTCCGGTCTCTCTAGGCAGGCTTTGGTTGCCGATCTCTTCTCTGAGGATGGACAAGCTATCAGATCAGAGATTGAGTCTTGGGGTTCGCCGCTTCCTTCCTTGTCTGGAACCCAAGATCGGTTCTGTTGGAGGGAGGACTCGACGGGCTTGTTCTCGGTGGCCTCGGCTTGGGAGGCCTTAAGGAGGAAGAAGGCCAGAGTCAATTGGCATTGTTTCATTTGGAGTGATGCCATCCTGCCTCGCTACCAACTAAACCTGTGGCTCATCACCAAGAGGAGGTTACCTACTCAGTCTCTTCTCATGTCTTATGGTAGGATTGATGCTGCTTCCTGCCCTTTTTGCAACGAGGTGCCTGATTCAATCAATCATCTCTTTTTTGGTTATCGCATTACCTCGAGTATTGCCTTTTTCTGGGCTACTAGATGCAATCTCCCCTGAACCAACAGGACTTGGGAGGAGACTCTCAGTTGGGCCATTACCTTACTCGTCGGCAAGGATTTTTGTAAGTGTGTTGCCCGGTTCTCCTTTGGGCGTTGTGTCACATCATCTGGAGGAACAGGAACAATATTCTTTTCGGGAAGGAGCCGTTATCTATTTCGGCCATGAAAAAACTCCTCAAGGTCGTTAAGGATAAGGCTCTTATCTTTAAGAATGTTGAGGACTCTCCCAAGAACAGGCGGATGCAACGCTCGTGGGATGTGGACCCCATTATCTTCGCTTCCTCGATTATAGTCGACTTAGGCTTTTCGGTGGTTGTTTAGGTGTTTTTGCCAGGCTTGTTTTGCCGTTGGCTTGCTTTGTAGGTCGTTTTGTTTGCTTGTCCGCGGCTTCCTTTCACTCTTAATGAGCGTGTTCATTTTGAGTGTAAGCTTTTTGAGCCGTGTTGTTTGTACAGTTTGACCCCTATTAATATATTGCTTACTCTTACCAAAAAAAAAATCTTCAATAAAAAACAGAAGTGATGAATGTGTGTAAGCACTTCAGATTTTTTTTTCCATGAGAAAGACCCAAGTGAACCGAGAGTAGTCAACAATAATGACACAAAATATTTGAAATCTTATGATCCATTCGTTTCGTGAAAAATGTAGCATTTTTGGAAAACATTTTTCAAGAAGCCATTTTACAAACAAAAAAATGTAATTATTTTTTGGTGTTCATACGGAACTTGAAAATGAAGTGGAAAATATTTTCCGCTATTCAATAAGAAAAATATTTTCAATAAGAAAAATATTTTCATTCATACACTCTCTTTCATTTATTTTATTTTTAAAATCGATTATCAAATTATTTTTCTTTTTCTTTTCTTTTTCTTTTCTTTGTTTCCTTCTTCTTGGTCAATCGCTAGCCATGGCGACAGCTGACGATGGCCAGCAACCGGCCACAAGTGAGCCTCGGGCTCGCCAACGAGCACGAAGCTTTCTCACCTTTGGCAAGCTTAGGCTCGCCACTCACTAGATTGGCGAATGCGTGTCAAGCTCGCCAATCTAGCGAGGCTTGAGGCCGACGAGCTCAAGGCTCGCCAAATCGAAGCGCGAGCCTTGAGCGTGAGCCTCACCACAAGCTTGGGCTCACCAATCTACTGCTCACTAGACTCACGCCTTACCAAATCGGCAAGCTCAAGCTTGTCGGCCTCGAACTCTCGCTAGTCAATGAGCCTCAAGCTTGACGCTCGCTTGTGGCCGGTCACCAACTCGCCGTGGCCGACAACCAGCCAAGAAAGAAGAAAAGAAAAAAAAAATTGAATTTAAAATATATTAAAAAAAGTGGAAAATATTTTCCCTAGTTTAGAAGACTTTTTTTTTACCTTTATGGAAAATGTTTTCCCTAAGCAATTCATTTTCTATGAAACGAATGTCGAAAATTCAAAAATATTCTTCGGAAGTTATTTCCCGTGAAACGAACGGAGTCATAATTAGATTAATTTGAACTTGTCCATACATCATAATGAATCACAACTAAAGGAAAAGATGCATGATGACTAACAGGCCCAAAAAAGCACTCAATGAGATTTGCCTACAAGACGAGACTCGCAAGGTAGCCACTATAGAGTTATAATTGCAAACACAACTCAAAAACTTGTTTATTTGAATGGCCAAGATGAGCTTGCCGGCGAGTGAGTGAAGCATAGGAAGCCACGATAGGATAGAGGTGCGGACCCTTAGAGTGTCATAACTTGGCAGAAAATGACACTTAAATACCATAACTTGGCAGAAAGGGACACTTAAATACCATAACTTTCGAAATATACTTTTAAGTACCAAAATCAGAGCAAAGTGGATCACTTGAGTGCCAATCCGGCCAAAATCTAGCCAAATTGCATATGTGGCATTTTTTCAGCGAAACGAGTACAAAATGATGCCGTTTTGCACGCTGATGTGGCCAAATAATGCAAAAACGGCGTCGTTTTGGGTTGACGTGTTAAAAAATAATGTAAAAATTAATTAAATTAAATTTAAATTTTAAAAATAATAAATTAAATATTTTTTTTTTTAAAGGGAGGGGGGGGAACGCGGGCCGAGGGCTTAGCCCTCGGCCACCGCCCTCTTGCGCCTCCCGCCATCACCGAAGGGCCGGCGACGGAGAGAGGAGGGAGGGTCGGCCGGGGTCGCCGGGCCCGGTTAGGGGCTAGCAACCTCGGGCCGCGGCGGTTGCCCGCCCATCCGGCCGTTGGAGGGGGGGAAGGAGGAGGAAGGAAAGGGGGAAGGAGGAAGAAGGAGGCAACCGGCGGCGAGAGCTGGGGTCATCAAGCGAGAGAATCCAATAGATCGGCGACAAGGGCTGCGTGCCTCGCCTAGATCTAGGCGAGGGCACGCAGTCCTCGCCGTCGGCTTCGTGACGAGGGCTAAGCCCTCGGCCACGACCTTCCTCCTCCTTTTTTTTAAAATAATAATACTAATAATAACAATAAATAAATATAAATTATATTATTATTTTATTTTAAATTTAATTTAATTAATTTTTATATTATATTAAAATTCAAATTATGCCAAAACGACATCGTTTTGGCTGATTTAAGGGCTCTATTTTGGCCAACACCCGAAATGACGTCAGTTTGGGGTGAATTAAAGTTAACTCAGCTCTCCGGCGAGCCACCTCAACAAAAAAATTAATAGTTAATTATCACATATGATTTCCGGCCAGCTTCGCCGGAGGTGTCCCACTTTTTTTTCAAATATGGCACTTAAATATACATTTCGAAAGTTATGGCACTTAAGTGTTCCTTTATACCAAGTTATGGCACTTGTAGTGTTTTTATCCCCAATAGGATACAAGTGAGATGTCACCATTGAGTTGGAAATCAAATAAAGACCATCAAAAGAATCAACTTGGAAGAAAACTTTTCAATTTGTTGGTCCTTCAGAGAAAATGATGAACCATTAAAATTAATGGCACAAAAATTTTTACAACGAAATTGAGCAACTAAGAGGAGATTGCGAGGAAGATTAGGAACATGATAGACGAGAGAAAATAGTAAAGATTGAGAACCAGTACGTAAAAAGGCTTTATCAATTGAGACTTTTGTCAAATCATAAAAAGGTCTAGGATTTCATTACTATCACTAGTCATGTATGCCAACGCTCTAGTGTCAACATACCAAGTTGAATGAGATCTCACCAACCGAGAGAACTGAGGAGTCTAACAGATGAGTGGCGATGAAGACATGGTTGAATTGTTGTCGACATTATAGTGTGATGTACCCAACTACGTTACAAATTTGATACGTAAGACAAGATCTAGATCCAAGAATATCTCCCTATGTGAATGGGGGAACATAGGGCTTCAAGCCACCAGGAGGCCAACTGGAGGAGGTGGAGGAGACATAAGGGGGCTAATAATGATTAGGAACTGAATCCATCATCAAAAGTTACGGCCTCTATAATTATGAACTCAGTTGATCACACAAGAACCATCCACCTTATCCCGATCAAAGTTACGGCCTCTAGAGTTACGTCCACCTCAAAATCCTTGAAACGATGGACTAGGTAAAGAGGCATGACCGATCAAAGCATGATGAATATCATATGAAGATTATGCATTCAATTTTCGAAGAAATCGTTCTTCTTGAACGAAAAGGTGTGAACTCATATCACCAAATGATAGAACTGTAGGGCCATTCCTGACCATGGTGACATAAGAATTGTACACAGATAGGAGCCCATTGATGGCTTAAATCACCAAGTCCTTATCAGAGACGAAGCAATTGATTGTAGTGAGAGTCCAGAATTGACTTCAGATGTTTGAAATAATCAGACATTGAATGATCGTTTTCTTTAATAGCATTCTAAAAATCAAGTTTTAGTCTTCCTTGGCCACGTAGCGATCAATAAAGCGTTGTCCTAGAGCAAGTCAAATCTCTCAAAATGTTTGAAGGCCGTGAACTTCCTGGAAAATCACAACTATGAGGTCGAATTGATCAAACTACAAATGCATTGATCTATCTTTATCGAGGTGGGATAGGAGGTATTGACCATTACAATGCCATTCTAATCATTAATAAGCTACGACAAACGCGGAAAAGATCTATCCACATAACCCAACAAATTGTTGCAGATCAAATCATGTTTAAACTGAGATTTCCATAGGAGATAATTGTCTACATCAAGTTTAATGGAGATAAGATTTGAGATGTTGGGAAGAATAAGAGATGGCGAGGTTGATTGCACAACCGTAATTTGAGCAGCAACGGTGATTGGAGCAATATAGAAGAGGGAAGAAGAGGTGAAAGTGGGCAAAGTGTTATAGGGAGCTGATGAGAAATTGGGATTAATAGATAGAGATAATAACAAGTAAAAAGATGGTAGAAAAGAAAGAAAAAATAGAAATGTATTGGACATTAATAAAATAGTAGTTGGAGCAAAAAAGTGTTGATTTCCAGTGGAGATGTTAAAGAATTTGATGGGTTTTCCGCTTTGATACCATGCTGATGTTTAGAATTAGAGAGAAAATAAAGATAAAGTATATAGTGGCTAAACCCCAATAAAGATTGTATATTATGTATTTACAAGAGTAACTAATTAAAGTAAGGGTACAGATAAAACATAATTACAAAAATGCCCATAATCATATAAATTACACATCAACACAAATATCCTAACTATTACCTGTCAAATCTTGCTCGATAATCTGGTTTGACTTGAATTGTCGAAGTTATAATAATTAATCAAAACATATATATCGTTTTAAAAAACCACCTCTTAGTGCGTGCAACATAGGTAAGACACAAAGCAAATTAAGAAAAAGCAAAGACAAATCTTAACATTACCAGACACAATACAATTTACACATTTTGTTTGATAAACTAACATCTTTATTCTGTAAGTCAACTAATTTATTGTTAAATAAAATATGCAAAATTTAGTGCCAACATCTCTTTATAAGAAGTGTAATACAAGTATTAAATGTTAATGCAGCATGACGATGTGTCAAGTTTTATTATTACAAGTAAAAATTAATAAAATACTTTACTTCTATGATGGAAAAAATTATCGAAGGCTAACGGAATGTAAATTTATACAAGTGCATCAGGTTAGGATTTTTTTGTGGTATTAATTTAAAAATCATATATAGCTCATGGATTGGGCCCAATTGATCTCAAATCAAAGTTTTCTAAAAAGTGATCAGATAGGCCCAACAGTAGACCAAGTATTCTCTTTTTATCCCAATTTAAAAAGAGATAAGAGATATGGAGCTTGACTAAAATTGAAAAGAACAAACTAGCTATGAAACATGAAGGAAAAGTAAGGGAGTCCTTTTCTTGACTTGGCCTAGGTGCATTACAACAAGCCCATTTTTGAAGAAATTGATTTTGACATCAACTAATAAATGAAAACACAACTCTTTGCTTGTTGCCCTCTAATTCTTTCAGCTTGAATTGTGACTGGGTCATATTATCAAGGGTCTACACTATCTTGCTTGTGCGCATTATATCGTAACCTTTTATGTGACCGGATTTGATCTCAACAAAGAAATGAAAAGTATAACTCTTTACTTGTTACCCTCTTATTCTTTTAGCCATGGCTGGATCATATCATCGAGTGCCTACACATGTCTAGCCATGTTAACTATATATATCATTAAAAGTGAACGCGTTAAAAATCGAATAACATTTCCTATTTGGTGACTCAACAATTATATTTTTATTATAAAAAGAACATAATTTAATCTAACCCTTGGATTAATTGTGGTATTTGATACGCATTGTTAGCTTAAAAAAGAAAAGAATATTGAAGCTTAGCTTCATGTTATTAATGAAGATAAAAAGGGATGTGCAAATATCCAAGCTTTACCATTGGTGTCCCACACCCAACTCAAAAGTTCAAAGTTGGCAAGCCCGTAGCCCATAATCTCTCTATACAAAGTATGTCGCAATCGGACATCGCAATAAGAGTCATTCAAAGATTCGCTCACGATGTGAGTTGAACCCATGAATGTGTGGAAGACAGGTGACCCTTTTACCACTAGACAAACCACCTTGGTGGTCAAAGAAATACAAATCTGAACATTATAAACACTATTGTATTCTACAAGCTTATGCTAGGTAATTAAGTAACTTCATTAGGAGGAATTTATTTTCCAATTCTCTTTTGAGAGCTTTTGCCTTTAAGCATGGTTTTTCTCTAATTTTTTCAAACTAGCCAAATATGCAACCTTTGGTTGTTTTGAATTCTCCATTTTAACATGGATGAATGTATCCACAAACTCTTGTAATCTCCCAAATTGAGATTCCTATTTGCTTTTTATTTAACTTGACCTATATTACATATTTTCATGCATAAAGACAAGGATTGCCCTCCCCAATGGCCAATCACCTTTTTTTCTCTATTATTTATTTATTTATTTACTCCTTGCAAATGCCAACTCAGCTAGGGTGTTCTTTCATGGAAATAACTGCCTTCCTCTATGTGATGACCTTCCTTGAATTAGGGTTTTCATTTTCCTGATGTACCCAGTTTGATCGAGTCCAAGAAGGTGGTCCGACGCTTGGAAAAGAAAAAACGAGTCTACCGAGTTGGAGCACCCCAACTCATCTTCCTCCAATACTTTAAAGAACCCTAGAAGGAGTAACATTTTCGCCATTAAGGGTCTACCTAGTTCAAACACGTAGAACATTCTTCAAGGTCCAAGCCGTTGATTCAAAGGGCAAAGTCTTCCTCTAGACAAAGAAACTATCGATATACAGCACTGCCATATATAAAACCTTTGAATTTCCAAGAAGCCAAGACCACGACCAAGTCCGCGGTCCTCCTTCCTCGTACCGTGTTCAAGAGCACACGAATACTTTGAATTGCAAGGTTAAAAGTTTCCACAAACTTTCACTCCTCCAAACCCTTAACAAAGCTCCAAATCAGAAAGAAAGAGGGACGGAGGGGGAGAGAGAGAGAGAGAGAGAAAAAAAAGCAGCATTTACCTTCTCCCATTTAAATATATCATATCATGTCCTAAGTTGGCTTATTCATCTTCCAAAATTTCTGACGGCCAACGACCCATCATACGCAAACACACCAGAAGGAAAAAAAATTCAAAACACCTCCGGAAAAGATGGACGACACCATAAATTCAATCCTTCGAGGTTGCAGGTTGGCCAGAGACCTTGAGCACAACCTCCCCAACTTGGCCAACCAACCAAACCTTCTTGCCGTCTCCTGTGAACAGATCATCCAGGTCTTCAGCGTCATTCGAGAACGGCTCAGGCACAATCCTCTAGACGCTGGCTCAGGCAGGTACCGCGAGATGCAAGAGATGCGTCGGTCAGAGGTTCAAGCCGGTAGTGGCAGCAGTAATCTCGAGGAATGGCTGAAGTCGTCAGGCTATGCACAGAGCATTCTCCAGCAAACACAGTGTTGGGCCGGGACGAGCGGAGCAAGAACAGGCAACACAGAGGGGCCAATGGAAGCCATGGGTGCGGTGGCGATGGGGAGGGTCCTTTTGTGAGACTTGGTGGTGGAGGGGAAGAGATGCAGGCACCGGATGTGTCATCAGATCGTCGAAGATCTGCTTCCTCGTCCTCAGAAAGAACAAGAAGAAGGTACGAAAATCTCTTAGGTTCTGACTTTGATGAAATCAATGTACATTGGACACAGTCAGATACAATTGCGTGGTTTAGATTATATAATATTTATTGGTCTGCATTATGGTCTTCTGAATGGATAGAGTGGATTAATTAGAGTTCCTTTGGCGTAAGAGAGGAAAGTAAAGACGTTTACTTCCCGCGTCAGGCTAGATAGTTTTGTTCATCAGTCTATTTATCTGTTTGCAATGGCCTAACTTTAAAACCGGAGTCATCGTAAGTACAGTGGTGAGATTATCCATGGGTTGATTATAATCAAGCTTTTATCTTCGTTTAGTGTGTTTAAGATATAGTTTATATACTTGTGGCTTTGTGCAACAAGTTAAAGAAATTTCAACTCGGTTTCACCGCCATATTGTTATTGCAGTTCTTCCTTCTGCTCTTAATCCCGTCTTCCTTTGTGTTTTCTATCTCTTAATTAGAAAACAAACCAAGATTTTGCTAAATTTTCAAACCACGCAATTTGAAAACCACGTACCTTGAGGTGAAACTTTCCCATAGACCGAGCGAGATATTTCTGAGTCTCAATCAGTATTTCTCCGTTTTTCAATACCCTCTGAAACATGCCATCTTCCTCTCTTAGCGATCACGCAATTTGGCTTGGCACATGAAAGCATTCATGCCCTTCCCCACGTGAAATGTGAAAGCTGGACTATCTCCCTAAACCCAATTCATACCTTGCTCAATCGGTGCTTATCGGTTAATGCCCTGTCCCTCAATGTGGCTTGTTGGGTACCTCTTGGGGCTTTCGACGATTCCCCAACATGATGAACGCCCCCAATTACTTTTGACTCACCCGATGTACGATCCAAGGGTAACCGAAAGCAACATAGGAACGAAGAAAGGAAAAGAGAGGGGGGGCATGACAAAGAAAGCAAGAATTTTCTGAGTTGGTTCTTCGAAAAGGCTCTCCATCGGGACGTTACTTCTTAGTAAGGAACTCCACCACGCTAAGCTCCGCATCTGGTTTGGCTCCCTTCATTGCATATTCAATAATTAAACCCTTCATCCTGCCGGCACTAGCGTTGACTTTCTTAGGCCACCCAGTTTCTTGAAATTTGGCGAGCAAGCACGAGGATGTTACGCACTCATTGGTTTCGCTCTTAACGATAAGCTATCTAATTCGTATGGTTTTGCTTCGTGTTTTAATTATACTTTTCGTTAGCATCGAGATGAAACGAGCCCTTGGTCCTTGGATCTCTGGGTGAATATACCTGGAAAGTGTAATGTCTTTGCCCTCTTTTAGGGATTACAGTGTTTATTTTTTTTCTTCAATCTTTTAGGTATTACAATGTTTATTTTGTCTTCAATCTTTTTCCAGGAATAGTGACGCGGAGAAAAGGACGATTAGGGTTCCAGCACCAAGAATGGGCAACACCGAGATCCCGCCAGAGGATGGCTACACTTGGCGAAAGTATGGTCAAAAGGAGATTCTTGGGTCAAAATTCCCGAGGTATGTCGTTGACCCCACCACACCCTCCTCCCCCTTGCCCTAATCACACGTCAATAATACCACCTTCGAGGAAAATGACATCCTTAAAATTCATATATACCGTGTTCACATTATGATTAGAAAAAGAATTCATCTGTGAACTAATTTGAATCTCAGATTATATCTATTAAAACGATGCTCTCATGTATATTGTGTTTGGGTAGATGAACGGACATGAGTTGACACATTCAAAGTCTTCAGCCACATCTTCCGTTTACCATACCACCATGGCTTTTCCAACTCCATTATCTGTCAACATCTTTTTTATTTTATTGTCTCCGGAAATTGTAGTGCGGGTGAGTACCGGTAATATCATACATAGGATGTCCGTTCACCCCAGAAAAACCCGACATCGATGGATTTTTAACTTCTTCCTTCTGTTCAACGGTCAAATGGTGTCCAAGCCGATTTCTACGCACCTTCTTCAGATCGGTTGAGTTTGATTTCTTGTTGAAGCGGTGATGAAAAGGAAATGCATGCTGTAGAGGTGACATAAAGCAGAGATTATCTCCTATAATAGACCCAATACACTTTCTTTTAGAGATACTGTACACATATTTTCCCGGTGGGGTCTAACGGAATCTTCGCAAACTTAGAAGGATCAATCAAATGGAGTCCAACAAGACTTTGACCCCGTATTTTACCAATTAAAGTTGATCAGTCATCATCAAATTAAGAAGTATCGACGAAGGGAGGAAGTGCTGAACGGTCTACTAATTTGCCGGTCATCGTGACTTGAAAGAGTGCCACTAAAATTGAACGAAGTATTTGACCGGACAGCACATAGTATGATGAGAGATAATGTACTTAAAACAGTGTTACTAACAAATACTACTAACTTATAAAGAATTATTCGACTAGAATAATCATTAATTAAGTGTAAATTTACCCCTTATGAATGTAGAGGATCTCATTTCTTTATGACAATCACTTGAGGAAATTCTTTTTTCATGATAGGTGTGTGAAAGCTTATGCACAAATGCATGTGAATTGTAGAGTTTTATTTATGAAAGAACAATCTTTCGATACGATGGTATACCAAGCGACGTTGACGTGTAAGTTTCTCCCTTGCAGGGGCTACTATAGGTGTACCCATCAAAAGCTGTACCACTGCCCTGCCAAGAAGCAAGTGCAGCGGCTCGACAACGACCCGTTCACGTTCGAGGTCATGTACCGCGGTGACCACACATGCCATATGTCCTCAACCGCACCATCGATTCCACCCCCGCCGCCAGCTTCGCTAGATATGGCCCCCATCGCTGCCACACAGCCAATTTCGGCATCTGTATCAGCCCCGCTACCCAGATGGCTACCGGTGGACTTCGGCATGGGCGGTGCGAGCGGGAGCAGAAACATGGCGGTCGGAGGTAGTGGCCGCGGCAGCGAGGCGGGCCCTTCCACTAGCGGAAGTAGACGTGGTAAAGAGGCTGAGTATCCACTGGTGGCAGATTTGGCGGATGCAATGTTTAATTCCGGCAGCAGCAGCACCAATAGCATGGACTTCATCTTCCCATCTTCCACGGAAGATAAAAGGGAGGAAGACGATAAAAAAGATTGATGACTGATGAGCACCGAGAGGACAAGAGAAGTAGCTGTTTCGATAATATTTTTCTGGGGAAAGTTTTGAATAATTGCTTTAAATTGATGAATTGGTGAATTGATGATTAGCATTTTCCTAGCAATTACCATGTTGTAATTATTATTCCAGGTACATTCTTTAGAACCCAATGTAACAGAACATTGGTCGCTCGACTGTACCCGAAGGTGATCGCATTATGCATTTTGATTTGTCGCCCATGTACTGGTTTTTGACTGTCAGAGGTACCAGGCTAAATGTTTTTGTACCTGTGTAGAAGAGATTAATTCAGAGATAAAGAGATTGAAATCTAGTTGTGGAATTCTATCATTTCGTGTCCAATAAGGATTTCTTTTATTGTCGATAGGCGTAATAAAGTCGTTGGATACACAGTGACCGGTGATTTTGTTTCCAGATAAAATGTTGAAATTTACCAACACTATGAGCAAATCAGCAGCTTTTTTTTTTTCTTGTCCTCATATATTGCAAAATTGGCACTTTCTTCACTAACTACCGTCTATTAGTCATAGATTGTCAACAATTCGAATTTACCAACTCTTGTATGCAGAAATCAACCAAAATTAGAATGACTTACCAATTTTTGTACGCAGAATTAGGGCATAATTGGTAACATGTTGAAAGTGTCCGATTCTATTTTTTTGTCCCCCGAAATAAATAAATAAATAAATAAAGTAGAAATCCGTTTAATAACTTTTTTTATTCCCAACAATAGAATTGGAACAAAATCAAGAAAAAAAAAAAAAAAGTTACTTATTTATTCCCAGAATAACTCAAAATCAAGCCCTTCATTTTTTTGTTTTCTTTCTTTTTCCTCTTCTTCTTCCTCTAACTAGTTGCCAACCTTGTCAGCCCGAGCACGGCAAGTTGCCAATGGTTGGATGAGCTCAACCTAACCAAGGGTCGGTGAGGCTCCCTAAGAACAGCAACCAACAAGAAGAATAATAAAAGGAAAAGGGGGGGGAATGTAATAAATTTATTAAAAAATTAAAAGAAATTCTAAGTTACAAAAATATTTGAGAATTGTACCCAACAATTTCTATTCTGGAAATAGAAATTTTGTAAAGTTACTAAATGTCTTCAAATGCTCAAAAACTTATTTTGAGCATAAATTGTTCCTATCAACATAATATTTACCAAACACACCATTAGTCATAGATAGATCGGTCAAAAGAATCATAAACCATTTATTAACCCATATATGATGAAGTGAGTTGTTATATTAATTAATTATATTCAATAAATAGGTTATAAAATAAGTTTACATTACTTAGACTCAATCCACTTCTCTCTTTATTCTCTCTCGCATTTACTTGATCTTGTGCTCAATCACTCCCTACTCTCATCTCAATTTGGATATGTGTTTTCCTAGATTATATTAAATATAGAAGTATTTTATGAATATAGGTTGAGTCAAGTATGATTCACCAAATTTGCATTGTATGGAAATTGATTTATTTGAGTCAAATAATTTTTCGCTCGATCTGACCAAGCCTTTTAACAAGTCTAGTCATAGGTTATTAACTCTTGCTTAAGTTGCTTATCAACGTTTAATTTTTTTTTAATTCACCAAATTTTTTATGAAGTTATCAACTTTTAATTCCATTAACTAGTAACACCTTACATTCACTAACTATGTTAGAGATTATAACCAAAAAATTAGCATATTAACTTGCAAAATTAGGTACCACTTATATGCTAGCAATGCTCCAAATCAAGACCAAATGTAAGAACTAAAAATAAAATCAAGAAACTGACTATCATAAACTTCATTATGAATTAATGATAATCACAAATTATGAGATTGTTTGGATAAGAGATTAATCTTAAGATACTAAACCTTAATCATCCTTAGAAATCAATTTGGGACATAAAAGTTGATGTGCCAACTCAAACTACACCCAAAATAATTTTTTTTTTTTTACCAAAAAGAGAAAAGGCAGATCTAACAAGTGGAATATGCAATTACATGAGGTCGTCAAAGAAGAGAAAATTCAGCTCCTTTTTTGACAATATTTTCCCTTTGTTTTGGTTCTAGAACATCCATTCCCCTTTCCTCAAGCATATATGCTGTCACTTCCCAACAAGTCCAAGTCCAGGATGCCCGAAAAGTAAGCATTTCTCGAAACTTGGGAACGAAGCATAGAATAGAACCCTCTAAAACAAAAAAAAAAAAAAAAAAAACAAAATTAAAATTTTAAAAAAAAAAAACACACACACACAAGAAAGCGCATGTGAACGTGATTTCCTCGGGGATCTCCAGTGGAGCTGCCTCCCGAAAGTTGTCATCATGATTAACAAAGGAGGTGATCTTTTTCACGATAGAAAGATCCAAATCCATGTGGAATGAATCTTTTGAGCGAACGATGCCTCCGCTTTCACACGTTATTGACGATGATAATGTAATTTGAGTCGGATCAAATGGGCAGATCACGAACTTTGTCAATCATCCACACGTGCCTCTTTTCATCGAGACATTTGCCGGGGCGGTTTCGTGAAATATGGGATGAGATCTTTGCGTGGGCACCAAAGTCGGCACTGATCATGAACCCGGCGCAAAGGGTCAAGTAACCAACATGGAGGTCTGTACTGACTGGGCCATGATCAGAAAGAGAGATGCGAAGAACTTTCAACAAAGAAGAGTAGTAATCATGGCTTTCTTGAAATTTCTCACGACATGCGCCTCCGGACGGAAGTCCTTTGAAAAGATCAGCATGTGGGGGTCGCTATCACTTCTTTCGATGTCTGAGGACGACAGGAGCGTGATTTTAGGGTTCTTGATTTGCAGTGGGAGGTGGGCCTTCTAGAATCATTTAACATCATAATCATGATGTGATGAGCGATTGCCCTCTCATCTTTCTGCGACGTACGCATTTTTGGGTTAAGGGGTGATGGATTTTATTGCAGAAGACGTTCGGCGAGGAACCCTTTTTTTCTGTTCATACGGGGCTTGTGACTAGAGAGGCACAATCAAGAACGTACTGAAATCGTCCCAATCGCTCTACATTCGGAAGCTGTTTCATCAAGAGTTGCTCCTGGTAAGTGAAAGTATTCCAGTTTTCTAGACGTCCATGTCATGTTACGCTCGATTCAGAGCATTAAACAGCTTCCATGTTTGTCTTCATCGCTGTTTATCCATCGATAATGATGGGTTCAAGTGGGAACGCTCGAAAGTTGATGAGAACCACACACTCCAGGGTCCATAACTAAAAAAGGCTGAAATGGATGGTAAAACAACAGTTGGACACAGATTGATTGATTGATTGAGAGAGAGAGAGAGAGAGAGAGGGGGGGGTTTCCTTGTCTTCATGTTCTAATTTTTCTCGTTATTTAGTCTGCAGTTCCACCAATTTTCAACTTTAATCCTTTGAGTACGCTTTGTCTTTGATCTTCTCACTTTTAGCGACAGCTCTGTCCCACTTTGCCTTTACATCTTCTGCTTGTGGAAGAAAACCGATTTCTTATCCTTCCCCCAAGATATAATTACTAGCAACTTCTTGGAAGATTCCTTTGCGATTTGATGTGTTGAGGTACAGTGGGACTAAAATGCACATCATCGAGTGTTTCCCTTGGAATATCAACTACCTTAATTCTCATGGACAGCTCATTCTCTAGTTTAACTATAGTGAGGATTATGTTGACTGTATTCCTTTCAAGCGTTTTGTTCAAGATATTTAACTAGAAAGCTCATGATCTTTAGTTATATCTATAGTTATAACTTGTAAAGCAGCGATTATACACTCTAACAAAAGAAAATCGTGCGTAAATTTCAAAACGGTAGCATAATCTTTTTAAAAGTTTCGCCATAATCGATACAACCGAGCCTATCTAACTTTATCGAATTCAATGCATATTCAATTTTTCCTGTTCACACTTTTCTTTTCACATCTTATAGTTTGACAGATTGGAGTACCAACTGGTCCACTGGTGTGGAAACAAAGCTCCACTAATGAAGAGATCAAATAATTAAGCATACTTTTCTCTGAGGCCAAACGGTTTTAACCCCATAATGGGACTTGCTCAAAAGAAAATGCAAATAAAAGAATCCATCAAATCATTCACGCTATCATTAATCCCATCAACAACGTAATCTTTTCGTAGTAGCAAGCTGTTATTTCCGTGGAACAAAAGGAAAGATAGAGGCACTCGCCAGTCTAGTCTGACTTTTCTATACCCCGAATTAGTTTCTACGCTCCCACCTCACTAGCCAAAAATTCACTTTCATCAAAGGAGAAATCACCATCAAAGCTAACGCTACGGCGCAGAAAATCCATCCCGAGAGCATGAGAATCAGCATCGTCCCCAAAAGGGTACACGGTGGGGACGGCAGGTTCACCGTTAGCATTATCAAAACCCATCCTTTCTGAGGAAACTGAAGCTGGGTCATTTGGCGATCAGATGATCCAAGAGCCGTAATGAGAAACAAGTCCGCGGATGAGACAATGTCATTGGTCAGGTCGCTTCTGGCTTCTTCCCTGAGCTCTTGCTTTATGGGGAAAGATTCACCAACACAGGTATCAGGATCTGTGATGAGCATTCGTGGAGTCTTCATGATGTCCCTGCACGTGTGACTCCAATGTATGTGATGTGGAACTTCTCAGGATCGTCCTCCGTTCTTTGGACCTGCTTGGCTGCTTTGCAGCCTTGGTCATACTTGTGCGTGCACCTGAAGTAGCTCCTGCATTCGTATAACATATTCAAGAAAAGAATTTAGTGAAAATCATTCAGTTTGCTTTCTGAAATGAGTGGCTAAAATTGCCTATGCTGTACGGAAAAAGGCCATTTTTTCCCTTCTCGGTTTATTGATCACCGTCTCAAGGGCATCTCTCTTTGTTTCAGGTGCTAAAAAAGGACTAGCTAGGCTCCAATTAGTTCATCGGCCTTCTCAAGTAAAGCCTCAATGGTCAAAATGTCGGAGTCCACAGAAGTCAAGGACTTGGCCAACATAGCCTCATTAATCTCGTGCTCCTGCTGCTCATTAGGGGCAACCCTTTCTTTAGTTGCTTCTTCATTGCTTTGGCTATTAGGTAACCCCTAGAATGGAAAGTTGAGCATGGACGGTGTGAAGGGTTCCTTGTGCCTTCATGAGCTCACGGTAGATTGCATCGGTGTTCTCAATCTCTTCCTTCTTACTCTAGTACCGTGCTTTGCAACGTTGAAGGCTATGATGTCCCTAAATTGGACTAGAAGCTTTCAACGTCATGGTTGAAGGTTAGCAAGAACTTGTTGTAGTCGGCGATGAAGAGGTCGGGAAGGTTTGTAACGACCCGGATCTGCGTGGGTTATCATTGCAACATTCCGGGTGTGTCGCCGTCCCGTTTTCATTTGATCTTTCTTACGAACATGCGGAAGCGTAAATATATCAACACCCATACAAAAACAAACATGGAGGAAACAAGGGATACACATAATAATACTATATTATACAACTATACTTTGTACAGAGCCCTTGTTACGAGCATTCTACTCTTTCTATTATACATCGATTTATTTTTCTCCATAGGGCTGTGGTAACCTTAACTCTTCTAAAGATGACATTTTACAAACTTGGTTTCCCCTACGATAGGCTGGCTCATTATTCGTTGTCCATGGTCCATACCTATAAGTCTGAAAAATAACAAAATGAGTCATCCGTCTGGACAAGCTTATCATGGTCTCGACTTCAAATAATGTCGGTGACAAATCAACAGCATAACACGTGCTTTACCTTGGCTAAAACAAGCGAAAACCCTCAACTACTTGTAAAATAGGCATTGCCAAGTTCATATAATGACATATAAAATATGCACATGACTTTCAAAACCTGAATAATAATATAAAAAGTATGCACATGACTTTCAAGACCTGCATAAGAGCTTATTAAATATGCATGTGGCTTTCAAGGTCAAGGCAAGGGTAATTAACATATGTACAAGAATATTATAGGGTCAAACACATGAGATTCACTTATTAATGAACCGAAATCCATCGGTTCTTCTGAATCCGGGTATTGTCTCGAAATCCATCGGTGACGGCATTGCCCCAAATCCATCGGTGATGGCATCGCCCGAGAAATCCATCGATGCGGCATTGCTGTGAAATCCATAAGTTCTTCTGGAATCCATCAAGTATCGCCCCAAAATCCATCGGTGGGGGCATTATCACGAATTCATCGGTGATGGCTAGTTTCTTCATGTGACCACACAAACAAGCATTTACACAAGTTCAAATCATATCTTTGATCATTAGTCGTTGCAATCAAAATCCGAAGGCGTGCTCATGCAAGTGTGTCATGACCTAACAAAAATAACCTAAATGATGAATCGAACACATATGTTACCCGTGGCTTGAGCCGACCCATCTTAGCGTTGGCCTAGAACCACATAAGGCTCAAATTCGGCACATCTCAATTTCGACCCAAGACCAAGCAAGGCCCGTATAGTCACGTTTCGATGTTAGTCTCACAAACAAGTGGAAACCCGTCGTGACTTGGGGTGTGTTCACACTTGGACAATTAAAACATGGGTAAATCATACAAAAGACATTGGACGACATCACACACAGAGTACAACACGAGTGAGCTCATCCTCAATCCAATAACGTAACGCGTCGCCCTAGCCAAGAGTTAGGGTTCTACTTACCGCTTGAGGCGATGGCGGTTTGGCCTAAGACAATCGAGCAAGGAGGCGTGCGAACAAGGACGCCTAAGAGGAGAGAGGGCGTACAAGGGAGAGGAAATGAGAGGAAATGGTGTGTGAGGGATGATAGGTTGGTGCCTCTATTTATAGGCAAACCTCCCATCATTACTCTTCCAATTGGACCAATAAGAATTCTTGAAGTGGCACCTAGATTGAGGAGGTGGCGTGCCTAGGTTTTAGGAAGACACTTGCCCTCTTTATTGAACCACCTAAGGTACGAATCATCTTGTGGTTAGTGAAGGATAATGATGTTGAAGACACATAAGCCTTGTGACTCATCCTTCTCATTTAATGCCTAGATTTGGTGCAATCATGGCTTTGGATTTGTTATTATCCATTGCTTACTCTCAAGATAAGCCTCTCCTTCTAGAATTTTCTACTAAGTTTTTCCATTGAATTTTATTTTCAAAATCATTTATTGATTGCTTGAGACACCTAAGGAAAACTTGTCTTCCAAGGCTAACTCTAGGGTCATGATACCCTAGGTTTTAGGGACACCTAAAACCATAACTCATCCCTTTTATTGAATGAGCATTGGACAACTGAGCTCATGAGTCACCTTCTTGCATTTATGGTCAAGACAACAAGGCACATGACTCACCCCCTTCATTAATAGACAAGGGACAACAAACATATTGAGTCATCTTCTTGCATTAATGATCAAGGGACAACGGGCTTATGATTTACCCATTCATCAAATTACAAACTTCCAAAAGTCATTATGGCATTCCTAAGAATTAAGCTAATATGGATGCTTCTACTATTGGGTGAGATTTTTTTGTTTATCTACGATCAACTATCTTATTTAGGCTAAGTTCGCGACTAATTCATGGTGGGCTCAAGAGCGGTTCGAGAGGCCATTTTCCTTGACCAATTGGGGGCCCGAATTATAAATGTCACAAGGTTCCTCGGTACAATGTGAATCACGGGCTCTTGAGCTCTTTAAGGGCACCGGGTTTGGTGGTCAGTGGGTCATATGTAAGGTTGAGATAAGTAGTTCCCTTTATAGAGCAATGAAATGACATCGTAGTAGGAGAAGAAGAGAGGAGAAAGAAG
This sequence comes from Eucalyptus grandis, assembly GCF_016545825.1. NCBI lineage: Eukaryota > Viridiplantae > Streptophyta > Magnoliopsida > Myrtales > Myrtaceae > Eucalyptus > Eucalyptus grandis. The sequence goes on along the minus strand of NC_052621.1, from coordinate 1,719,274 downwards.
AAGATTTTGGCACCATTTCGATTGGTGAAGATGCATAAAGATTTGACAGCTGAAGTGGTGGATGGAAGTCTAGCGCCGAACCACACTATTTATAGACCAGAGTTTATAAGCCAAACGATCACAACCTTTGATGAACCAATGTGATAAAGGAACGGATGAACATACATAATGTGTGTAAGCTTGGAAAATAAGAATTTGTGCATCGTGGAACAATGGATTAATATGACGCATGTAATTAAGATTATGTTGGAAATCGAAATGATGTGAAGGTTAACCAATGTAGATTGTGCTCCTTCATTAAAGTGTCACAATTATTGAAGGATTGAGATAAGCGAGGAACCTCTGGTCATTAAAACAAAGACAGCCGATTGCAAGTGATTTAGATGAATCTTGATTCATGATGAAGGATAAGAATATGGTACAATTACTGGTCACGGGATGTCGGAGATATGGAAAGTCGAACAATGCTAGAGATACTAAAATTGTGATAACAAGGAGCGAGGGATAAAGAAAAGGTACAATAAACAGGTGCCAAAATGGAAATTATATTTACAAGATAGAGCTAAAATATAAAGTTTATGAAAGCCACAAATACGAACAAGAATATATGCAAAATTACATTAAGTGTTGCCTAATCCCTAGCACAAAGCTATGGAGTTGCACTTTATTGTTACAATTGATTTCAAAGTACTCATCCTTTTGCTCCCAAACTCGATAGTATAAGCTCGAGGAAATGCAGGGTTGCCTCCAGTCGGTGATTAACCTTAATTGAATTAAATGTAAATAAGGGAGCATGATCATTCACCTTCAAAATGTCGAAAATGGTGCGGTGCAAGACAGCTCCTCCCTTTTGAAGAAGACTTTCTCCTCTCACTTTTCAATGTTCTCTATATACTTTAACCATGCCTCGTATGACTCTAGAGTGGAGTTAAAAGAATTAGAATCTACCCTTTCTTATGAAATAGCTGGGAAAAATAAACACGTAGCCAATCATGTAGAATCCATAAAGGACCAAAGAAGGTTTCAGGATGACCTCAGATAATGAGGTTTGTGCATCCATTAAACCTCGATATAATACAAGAACCATACAACCTAATCCTATGTCGATACCTTTTGACAATACATAAGCCATATCAATGAATTCACAAGATACGGTTAGCAAGGGTGACAAAGATATATCGACAAAACCAACATAACAAAAAATGACATGTTCTTTAGCAAAGTTGGGTCTACTAGTCTTGGTGAATCTATCCATGAACACATCATAAGAAAAATCCAGGCAAGGAATTTTGTCAAGAACGGACAAGTACTTATATGACCGTCGAATTCCATGAAAGGAGATAGGCCAATCAAAGACCATATGTCTAGCAAAGTAATGGTCACCGCAATTGGAAGGAAAAAAACAATTAGTCGAAGGTGACCAAAAACAACGAAGACTACCAATCAATCGTACTCCAAAGGATCAATAGACACACAACAAAACTTCAAACATTCATCGATCTTGGCATTATTCCACATGCTTGAAACTTCCTTCTTCAATCTTTTATATCAGCTAAAACTTGACCATCGAAAGGAAGATAGGAGCTGAGATTATTGGGAATTGACCAGGCAAAAGTACATATTGAAGACTAGTGTATGGGCATAATTTCTCTATGGTAGCAAGGAAAGCACTCGCAGGAGAGATGGAGGAGGCAAGAGCTTAAGATGAGGACCTAAGGTAATATAACTAGTCCTAATACTTTGGTCCATAAACATCAAGGAAAGCTTTTCCATCTTTTCGGACATGGAGTGCATCTCGGCGTAATAAGTGTAAGGCGCCTCGACATCCATGGAATTTGAGAACAGCCTACCATTGTATGTAAGTAGAGGTGTTGGTGAAAGAGCATGACTATTGGGTAAAATAGGCTCTGAAGATAACTAACTTAGCCCATTATCCTACATTTGACAAACGTGGATGAGCTCGTGACATTTGAAGATCTTGCCATAGTTTTGTTTGGTGTCAAATAGGAAGTTAAGAATGACGGCATTGCAAAGTAATTTTTTTAAAGGGATTGAATATGTCAATTAAATGATTCTCTCTAAAGATTTTGGGTACAAGAATGATTTTACATCCTGCTGAAGATAACACATGAGTTGGTTGAAACCAAGGTTCGGTTTAAATATTCATTTATGACATGACGCCATTTTGAATTTAATTGCTTTTGATGAGCATAGTCTTCTATCTTCGTTCCCCGAGGATAACTACTGAGATTTGCACAGTCGATCACTTCTCTAGCTCGGCATTGAACTTGATTTCAACGTGAACTTCTGCTCCTCATTTCAATGGCTACTTCTTTTCTCAGTACACTCTTTCCTTTCAAGGTCAACAATTTCATTCATGATAGCTTGCGAGAGATTGGTGATCTTCTTTTACTATTGTTCTACCTCTTTCACTTGATTACTTAACTCAAAATGAGTTTCTTCGGATGGTTAATGTTGTCAATTGAGTATAGTTTATATATAAAGAGAATATTTTGTAAAAATCCCAAAGCTTAGACTTAAGATTTGAAGGCGAGAGATCACCAATATCATCATCATTCAATTCACCCATCGATGACTTAAGCTAAGAAAGGATAGGCTGGCCATTCATTATCATAAGTAATACACCATTGAGAGAAATAGAAATTGTGCTAGCTTATCCTTCGGATTATTGAGTTTGACCTTACGAGGAAATTCCTTGGGTCAAACCACCGATATCAGCTAGGACAAGAATGGCTTCATCCAAAGCAACGATAGTACGAGCTAGAATGGTGGAGGTCTGTTCTCTTTGTGGGTGAATGACTCAACGAGAATGGAAAGAGAAATTTGGGCGAGTGACATCAACTATCGAAGATGCAATGGTTGGAGGAGATTAAGGAGTAGATACTGTCATATTCAAAGAAGTTAAGGTCAGAGTTAAGCCATTTGCTAAAAACAGAGTAATGAGACCTCATACATACCAAGTTGTGTAATAGCATCTTTGATTAAAGGATGAGGAGAAGTATCTTGGGGTGAGTCCCCATCATTAGATAATGCATTAGCAGCTGTCATTTAAAATAATGTCAATACCTAAAAGTAGAATAAACAAACAAAGACATGAGAAATCGAAACATACTTGCTACAAATTGCTAAAGGAACATGGGTAGGCACAACTCCAGCATTCTCGGGAGTCAAGGCGAGGCTTCTGCACCTTGGAAGTCTTCTATTATGGCCTTGAGTGAATTGTCGAAATTATCAAGTTCGTTCGGAGACATGAGGCTATCACGGACACTAACTAAGGCGAGATCTTCAATAGTTAGTCGATGTTGTTTCCTCATCAAAGGGGGAGAAGTATCTTTCTTCCGCTTGAGTTGAGACATTATAATACTAAGCATATCTCCATCATTGATATGCAATAAAGGATCAAACGTATCTAAACAATAATGGAAGAGGAGTAAGCAAAAGCACAACGGGACTAAAGAAGAGCAGCCGAATATACCTTTGACAGCTCTAGGCCGATGCTTGACTAGCCTATCTCAATGTCTTCCTCTATGGTTCTTCTTCTTCTTCTAGATCTTCTTGCTTTGGCGCTAGATTCTCTCCTAGATTTTCCTACTCTGGATCTTCTTGTGGTGATGGAGTTGGTATATGAACATCAATCCCTTCTTAGGCCCTAATTTTGAGTGTTGTAAATACAATTGGAAGATCAAGTTTGAGAGGATATTCCAACACTTTTTACCTTTCTTAGTATACCTTGATAAAGACAAAATTGCTTGACGCAATATTGTGGAGAGTAGGCTTCATACCCACGGTAGAATCTCCCCTTCTTACAGAGCCATATTCGAAAGGTCAATCGAAGTAAGTACACGCAACTGAAATGTATCAAAATCATCTAGATATTGAGTATATGCATAGAAAATGTAATAGAACTAAGGAGTTTCATAAGAAAGATTTTGAAATGCTCACGATCGAAATTTAAAATCTCACAGGTAGTAAATAAATGGAGGATTGTCATGGGGACCTTCCTAGGAGATAAGGTGAGTAATTGACAATCAAGCTTTGAGGCTTTGACTGTTTAGATTTTGATGATGGACCAAACAAAAAAGCACAAGGAATTTTGCTAAATAAGAAGGCAAAATGAGGGCCATCTATGCTTGTAAAATTCAAAATGGACTAGATAGAAATCTAGTTTCTTTAGCGTCATTGAAAGGGCAGCATGGGTGAGACTCTTGTACGAGATATCTAAGACGAGTGGACCAAGAGCTACTTCCTTTCCACTTGCAAGATTGACAGCAAGTTAAAGAAATCCTTTCGAGACTTTAAGAGCTGGACAAAAGAATACAAATGTTGACACTAATAAAGCAAAAAAAGTAGTTTGTTCTTTGGCGAATAAGACTTGAGATTTTATGGTATTCATTGAGGAAAGTCCTATAAGCGAGGACATCATTGGGAATGGAAAGTCCTCGAGGGCTTCGATTTCATTTATAGGAATACCATCTAGAATAAACCCAGAGACAGTGAAAACATCCAAAAGGATTACAGATATGGAACCCTAAAGGAAAAAGAAACAATTAGTAGATGGGGACTTGAAGTGACGACAAAACCCACTAAACCTCTACTTAGGTCATGAGATAGCATGCTAACCTCGGTGCCATCTCTATGCCCACATTCATCCATGTTAATTGGGTCGATAAATTGTCTTCCAATTGCAAATACCAAGCATGGAAATTTTTTCGAATGTAAGGAAGCTTCGAGCTTGATAGGAGTAGATGTCTAGATATCCTTGATGGAGGGAAACCGTATCGGGAGTTTCTCATTCCTCCCGGTTGAAAAGCAAGGCTTGAGAGGAGGTGGAACATGATTGTGGTTCAAAGGATAGGCCTAAGGAGTAATGCTTTTGTATGCTCTTTTACAATGCTCAGCAGTTGAAATCGACAATACCTGGCTTCCTCAATATGAAAAAGGACCGAGGTTCGAAATATAGAATTTAGATTTGAATTTGGGAGCTTTAGTAGCCATGGAAAGCTTACAAGCAGAGTATAAAGGATATAGGGTTTAAGAAAAAAAGACAAAAGTACCAAAAAGAGACGATGATTCTTCTATTTGGAGTACGAGATGACGATTCCAAATTAAGAATATCTACCAAAAGCCAAAGCGACGTGTTAACATACAATAGGAGCCGTTGATTCGTATCAGCTGTGTCGAGAGAATATAAATATATAATGATTATACGCGCGGACTGTGCATAGAACAAGGTATGTTTTTTAACGGAAGGCATATGTTGACACCCAAAAATACTCCTGCAAGCACGTGTTGGTCATATGGAGCGAAAGTTCTAAAATCACCCTCATTGTCATATGTGGGCTATAATTTACATCAACTTAGCTTAAAAGTGGTGATGAAACAAAGGATATTCAAAGCGAGTTGGTTGCCATGTGTCGAAGCCGAGGGTCACTAGTGAAGACACAACATTCACAATGGAATTAGGCGAGAACGGTTGAAAGGGCGCCAAATTCAAGAGGAACATTCAATCCTTGCGATCAAGCCATGGGAATGTTGTCAAATAAGATATGACTAAGGTAGTTCAAAAAAGAACGTGAAGCGACTCTTAAATTAACCGGCCATTGATGGTTATCAAATTGGCCTATAAATATTCAGAGCATTCCAACAAAGGACTCGCCCGAACAACACACAAAATTACTTTATCTTTACTTAGTCTAGCTTAGCTGTAACTTAAGATTTCCATCGTAGATTCAATTTCGATGAGTGTCTATATCCCGGTAGTGCGAGTCAATTAAATTCCGGTGCTAACTCCTTTGTCTAGCATCGTCATCGTTGATTAGATTCCAACGTTGCATTCTCATATGCATCTAGGAGCAGTGTGTGCTAGGTGTTATTTACTATTATCCAATGACGTCGATTACATTTTGATGTTGTGTCTTCATACACATCTAGAGAGTGTGTACTAGGTGTTATTACTACTATCCAACGTCATCGATCAAATTTTAATGTTGTGTCCTCATATCCATCTAAGAGTAGCGTCTACTAGGTGTTATTCTCATTGTCCAACATCATTAATTAAATTTTGATGTTGTGTCCTCGAACTTAGTAGAGAGTAGTGCTTTCTATTCATTCTATTAATATCCGACGTTAAAACATCTCGATATTGTATAAACCACTTTAATTTTAATGGGCTTCCATCATTATGTTAAGTGAGTTTAGATGTCATCACGATTAGGTTTCAACATTGATTATCATTAATATTAAGCTCGTGTTAAGTCAGCAACTTCTGAATTCGAGATTATTGTATAGTCTCATTCATATTTGACTCTCTCTGTCCAAAACTAATATAGAACCTGAGCCTTATTTAATAAAAACCAAAATATAACACTTAGTGAAAGATATTTCATTACGGGATCCAAAACCAACGAAACAACTAGTGAATGCAAATAATACCCTTTAGGATAATGATCATCTTCATGCATCTAAAGTATGTCTGCTTTGGCTTGACCCTTATCGAACTTCACGCAGTTTTGTCAAATGATTTACAAACATACATTTTTCTAGGAGGTCACCCATCCGGTAGTTCTCTAACTTGGGCTTGCTTAACTTTGGAGTTTTAAAGCAAAGCTCGTCGTTACGTTAAATCTAGTGAATTAATTTTAATTTTCACACACACATACGCACACGCGCGCGCACACACACACACACACATATTTCAAACCGCTCTTCTCTTATTCGATGCATAGTTTGTTTCATTATTGCTCCTTTGCCATCCTAGAAGTCCGATAGGAGTCGCTCCTTGTCCAGGCCTCGATTCCAACAACCACTCTCCGCCCTCATTGGACCAGGTCGTTACAAGTCCACTAGATTTCGCCTGATTCGTCCTTAAACCACACACCTACTAGAAGTGTTCCCACTCTCATACCATAATGAGACATCCTAGATTAATTCACTTGAGGTATTGTCCACTTTGGCCTAATTTATACTAAGCCTCACGGTTTTGTCCTTTGATGTACTAATAGGTACGTTTAAGAGGTCACTTAGGGTGCGTTTGGTTCAATATTCCAAAGGGCTTTCGACTTTCAAAGCCCTTGGGAAATACTAGTCTGTTTACTTGGCTTATTTTAGTAGACAGTAAAAGTGAGCATGGGAAAGTGAAAGCCCAATGCTAGTAAGGGTAACTTTGAGCTTTGACATTTGGCCAAATATTGAAACTTATTTTTTTTTCCAAAACTATCATCACTCATTCTTTAAATGCCAAAATAATGCTAAAAAATCAAATTTACATAAATGCTAAAAAAAATTAAATAAATTTTGGTCTTTTAAAAAAATAATTTATATATTTGATTTTTTTTTAGCATTATTGTCAAATTTTATATTTAAAGTTGCATACATTATTTTTCAGTTATAAACAAATAAAAATTTAAAAAGTTCCGACAAAGGGTTTGGTCTTTTAAAAAAAAATTATATATATGTATTTGATTTTTTGCATTATTTTCAAATTTATATTTAAAGTTACATACATTTTTTTTCAATTTTAAACAAATAAAATTAAAAAATTTTGACAAAGGATTTTTAAATTATATATGTATCTGATTTTTTAGCATTATTGTCAAAATTTATTTTTAAAAAGTTGCATACATTATTTTTTCAATCTTAAAAATAAAAATTAAAAAAATTCCAATGAAGGGTTTGATCTGTTAATATATATATAATTTTTAGCATTATTTTCAATTTTATATTTATTGCATACATTATTTTCAATTTTAAACAAATAAAAATTAAAATTTCGACGAAGAGTTGATCTTTTTAAAAAAATTATATATATATTTGATTTTTAAATTTTATTGTAAAATTATATTTAAAAAGTTGCATACATTATTTTTTTCAGTTTTAAGCAAGTAAAAATTAAAAATTTCGATAAAGGGTTTGGTCTTTTATATATATATTAGTGTTATTGTCAAAACTTATATTTAAAAAGTTGCATACATTATTTTTTCAATTTTAAACAAATGAAATTAAAAAAAAAAATATTAATCACTAAAAGGGCTTTTCAAATATGTTTTTAACTAAACAATATTTTTCTCAAAGTTACTTCTCAAAACATAATTTATCAAACGGCCTTTGCATTTGCCTAAGTCCTTTAGGTTAAACTATTTGTATTTTCCCAATGGGTTTTCAAAATGTTGAATCAAACGTACCCTTATCCTAGTTGTGCTCTAGCTTGGACTTGATTAGCTTTGGACTTTGAAAGGAAAATTTGTTGTTGCATCAAAAAATGTCTCCGAGAGTTAATTTTAGTTTTCACACACACACACACACACATATCTCCAGATTGCTCTCTCCTTGTTCAGTGCATGATTCAGTTTGTTCCTACCCCATTTGCCATCTTATAAGTCTGTCAGTTTTGTTCAAACCCTTTGGCCCCGACCACTACTCCTTGCTTTCATTGGACTGGGGTTATTACAAAATATCTAACCAAATGCTGAAGTTGGGATTGACGCGCAAGTTGTGGCATATTACTAGACAAGAGGATCGATTCACTAAGAACATGTCCACATAAGTTCCTTCGAGAATTTCGAGTGTCAGTACACATCGAAACTAGTTCCAATCTACGTACACTGATCACAATGAAACCATGGAAAAAGTCTGGAGTGCAATAAATCCTCGCGAGGATCCCACATGGAGAGAGTCGTCCAACTCTCGTCCCTAGACATTGGATCCATCCAACGGCGGACGAATGTTAAAATATACAATTGACAGCTTTCGTAACACCACTGGTTTCTGCTCATGGAAGACTGCGAACATTGACTACAGCACGCTCAGAATCTCGATGCGTACTCGCAAACTGCATTGCTTCCATGTGCCCGATCGAATGCTTAGAAAAACAAGGAGTTGACCTCGTTCCAATTTATCAGAGTTCTCGCGCAAGCAGCCACCTAACCTCGCTCTCCTACTTCACAGTATTAGTTCAGTGTTTAGTGCTGCCAAGCACTTCAAGTGCATCCGATGGTGTTTAAGTACTGACCCTTCTCTTGAGCTGAACTCAGGCTGCAAGGAAGAGAGTGAGGAAAACATGGGAGGCCCGCCGCTGCTTTTCGGCATGCTGTGCTTCCTTGGTGTCATGACCATCGGAGCGAGCGCGGGGAAAGCGGCGTGCCACGATCCGTTCTTCGGCCAGTGTTATGGAATCCTCCACACTTGTCCGGCCGCTTGTCCTAGACTCTGTGAAGTAGATTGCAGACTTTGTAAACCTTACTGCGGTAAGAAATGGATTCTTTGCCGCTTCACCATCTCTCTTATGAAAGTTCGTGCGTAATTGGTACCTATTTGCACTGCCTATTGCCTTGGAATGAACACGATTCACTAAACTCATTATGTTCTCGCATTGCTGTTCCTAACTTGTTATAGTCCCAATCAAAATATCGCTTACATAGTAATGTTTTAATGAACTTCTTTTGGATCAAAATTAGCTTGTGATAGGCCAGGGGCTGTCTGCCAAGATCCACGATTCATCGGAGGTGATGGGGTCATGTTCTACTTTCACGGCAAGAAGGACAAAGACTTCTGCTTGGTTTCTGATCCTAGCATTCACATCAATGCCCATTTCATTGGCAAGAGTAGCAGCAGGGAAGGGACTTCACCTGGGTTGAGTCTGTCGGCATCTTGTTTGGGTCCCATAAGCTTTATATCGGGGCACGGCGAGTTTCAAAGTGGGAAGAGCTGGCGAACAATATGCTGATCCGTTTTGATGGAGAAGAAATCAAGGTGCCGATGGACGAGGGCCAAAGATGGTGGTCACCGGAGACAGGACTGGAGATCCGACGGCCCGTGACGAATAACAAGGTGGAGGTCAAAATGGAAGATTTGTTCGCGATAGTTGCTCGGGTAGTACCCATTACAGCAGAGGAATCTCGGGTGCACGGATACAATGTGACAAAGGACAACTGCTATGCCCATTTGGAGCTCAACTTCAAATTCTACTCGCTGAGCCCGAGCGTCGATGGAGTGCTTGGCCAGACCTACAAGACAAATTACCAGAGTAGAGTCAAAATAACAGCACCAATGCCGATTATGGGAGGAGCGGACAGATTTGCTGCTTCTGGTCTCTTCGCAAGGGATTGCGCAGTTTCGAGCTTTGGGTCGGAAGTGAAACCTGATTTAGCGGGCAATGAAGAATCATTTGAGGTTGCATGTGGAAGTGCACATGGAGGGAGGGGAATGTATGCAGAAGGTAAGCAGTGATGTAAGAAAATAAAATGACTGTTAGATCTGTTTGGATCGCTTATCTTCTTCTGAAAACCAGTGAATTGTAATCCCTTCCAAAGAGACTCTTGAGTTTTTCTTAGATATCTTCCACATATCTCATTGCTCTAAGGCTACGACAGGAAATGATGCCCAAAGACATTTTTGGAGATCATCTCCATCCATGAAAACCCAGTTTTCGTTTGCTATGGTAGTTGAATAATAAAGGTAACTTGTCATTAGAGGAAGACATCTAGGATTTTTTTATTTATTTTTTTATTTTTATTTTTGTGAAGCTCAATGAAACATCACTCATTTCTACCTATCCTTTTGCGGAGCGGTCAAGAAGTTTCGTTCTGTTTCCAACACTAAATCAATACACGACAGCGACCTGTCTAAGTTAGAATACCACAAAGCTTTGCATTGAACTGTACATCTGTTGTACAGATTCTAACCTCCTTATAATTTAAAAAAAAAAAAGAGGATAAAAGTTACTCGGCCGAATTTGAAAGTGAGTCACCAGTAGTCAGCGCACGAACATATTCCGTCAGTAAACTGGTGAAACGGCTTTGGATCTCGAATTATAATGGTGCGCTTTTCAACGATATGATCTTGGCAAGGCAGTGACAGTCGCCACATATTCTTAGATTCTTCCTTGTTATTAACGTTCTTCCTGGGTGAGTCACCAAATCCCAGATAAGATTACTAACTTCTCGCAGTGCTCATTGATCGTATCCTCTTTCAACTCCTCATCAGCATCATGCAAGACAAATTCTGTTTTGGGGCGAGTCCAGCCTAGCGAATCTTCCTGATCAGTTCTATCAATTTGGTGTATATCCTATGTGACAATGGATGAGACCGGTCGCCCACAACAAATTGATGGATCTTATTTCCATGTTCAACATAACTACATCCAGGCAATCTAGCTGGACAATTTTCCTTCATTAATGCTCTCATTTCTGAAGCATCTTTCCAAAGACCGACCGCTGAGTATATATTTGAGAGCACAATATAATTTCTTGCATCCGAAGGGTTCAGATTAATCAAGTGCTCTGCAGCTTCCTTTCCAAATTCAGCGTCTCCGTAAATTCTGCATGTACCGAGAAGAGCACCCCAGACCCCAGAATTAGGCTCCACCGGCATGCTTTTGATCAGCTCATACGCATCCTTCAAGAAGCCAGAACGACCGAGCAGGTCAACCATGCATGAATAATGGTCTAATGTAGGCTCCACGCCATGAAGTTCAAACATAGTTTGGAAGTACCGTTTCCTTCTTCTACCAAGCCTGAATGGCTACAAGCATGTAATAGGTGAGTAAATGTGACATGATCAGGCTTCATACCTTTCTTAACCATGAGCTCAAAGAGAGTGACTGCTTCCGACCCATATCCATGAGCTGCAAAGCTGGCAAGCATTGCAGTCCAGGCTATACTATCTGGATTTCTTACCTCAAGGAAAACTCGGTGTAAGGCATCCAACCTCCCAGACTTAGCATACAAATCCAAAAGAGAAGTCACAGTCGACATCCGTCCATAGAACCCATGGCGACATATTATGCAGTGAACAGACTCTACTAGTCTAATAGAACCTACACTTTCACATGCTTGAAGTAATGCCACCAGAGTGGCATCATCAGGTTGAATTCCATTCCTTCTCATTAATTTAAAACAACTGACCCCTCCCATTGGTGACTCGTTTTCAGCATGCACAGCAATTATCGAATTCCATGAAACTAAGCTCCTTATAGGCATTATTAAAAACAAATGACAAGCGGCAGCCAGTTTCCCACATTTTCCATACATGTTAATCAGAGAATGAACAACCTTTACCTCCGTCGACATGCCTAATCGTTCCGAGAGCCCATGAATGGACCTGCCTTCATCCAGAGCTTTCACATCAGCACAAGATGAGATGACTGATAGGAGAGTAACCTCATTGGGGTTCATAGAAGTCTCATTTCTCATCCTATGAAATGCATATAAACACTTCAGGCACCCTTTATGCAAAAACCCAGAAATCAAAGAATTCCATGACACTAAATCTTTCTCGGAAATTTCCTCAAACAACTTCTCCGAGCGTTCCTCACAGCCCACTAACGACACAAGCGAGTCTGCATCAGAACAAGAATGGATCTGGCAGGGCGGTGCGCACGAGAGAGTGCTTCGAGCCCTCAATGGGCGATTGCAGTTCTGGGTTTTGAAGTAAACGCGGGAGAGATTGGAAACAGCACCAATGAAGGAGAGCGTTTCGTTATCATGTTCCATCACTGAGGTTCAAACATCCAGAACAAAAAACAACAAACGGCAAAAAGTCAACTCATATACATCATGGGCTCCCGCAATTCACGACATTCATTTGGAGGAAAATATGTAACTTCAGGTTCTTTCTATAGCTGAAGGACAAACTGTTGGATTAAAGTCAATGGATGCCCGTTAAAAAGTTAGTATTATCCACAGTCAGGTTACAGTTATTATGTCAATGTCTGATCGGTCTCGATTCAACAGATCACGCCTTCATTTAATTGTTTTCGAACGCGGCAGGAATCATGCCTTGCCTCCATGAATTAGTTTCTCTTGATCGTCCTGTCTGATGTCTCGATCAAGTTTTCAATCAGGACAGCTCTCCAGATCCACCTCTCTGAATTTTTGTGGTGCTTGATCCTGTGCACGAGCCACAGCGTCATGGTTATCTTGTTCATGTCCTCTAGGTCCCTTATTAGGACCAGCAGACCCGGGTGCCAGTGGTCACTCTGGCTTTCCACATGTCTGCAATTTCCAGCGATCAGCGTGAATTAGTTGAAGTCATCAAGGAAACATGAGACCCCATGACCAAGCAGAGGATGCTCTGATACTGCACTCTAGTTCTCTAGGCTCTGTCCTAATTCAATTTTGTTGCTATAGCACAGATCAACCTCGTATTATGCAGATGAAAGACAACATTAGTATAATAAAAGTTCCAACGAAATGAAGAAAATGAATCATATACGTACTGTACAATCTTCGTTTTCAGCTTGTGGATCTTTTCCATGGGAGTGAGATGTGCAGGCAAAAATTAATTCTCCATCTCCGTGCTACAATTGTAATTGCTTATAGCATTGTGGCTAAGATGCTGTTGGGGTGTCCAATCTTCAGGTTGTCGAGCTTCCAAAACACAGCGGTCAGTATATTCATCTCTTCAACAACCTTCTGAGAACCAGAACAAAAGTGAGCACAGGAAAGGTGGTCACAAAATTTAGCTGGTGAGTACAGATCTTTCTGTCCCTCTGATGCATACCGGCACTCCATCCACTTTGCAGAGGTTGCCAATGCCGTATGGGTGCATCACGAATAAGAAGATAATTGCTTCGAATACCGTCTTGCCGCTGCTCCCAGAGACGAAGGCCAACAAAAGGAGCTGCATCAAATCTACACCACGTCTCTGTAATACTAAGCAAAACAGATTCCTATTTTATTCAAGTACCTCTTGTTTCTACCAATCCTTTTGAGGAGCGGACAAGAAGTTTGTTCTGTTTCCAACACTGAAAAATACACAACAGCGACCTGTCTCAGTTAGAAATTGCCAATTAACCACAAAGCTTTGCATTGAGCTATACATCTGTTGTACAGATTCTAACCTCCTTTAGGAAAATGGTGAATTTGAAACTGAGTCACCAATAGTCAGCACATGAACATATTCCACCAGTAAAATGGTGAAACCGCTTTGGATCTCGAATTATAATGGTGCGCTTTTCAATCAATGATATGATCTTGGCAAAGCTGTGACAGTCGCCACATATTCTTAGATTTTTCCTTACTATTAATGTTCTACCTGGGTTAGTCACCAAAATCCCAAATGAGATTGCTAACTTCTCGCAGTGCTCATTGATCATATCCTCTTTCAATTCCTCATCAACATCATGCAAGACAAATTCTGTTTTAGGAGCAAGTCCAGCCTTGCGAATCTTCCCAATCAGTTCTGTCAATTTGGTGTATATCCTATGTGACAATGGATGAGACCGGTCACCCACGACAAATTGATGGATCTTATTTCCGTGTTCAATATAACTACATCCAGGCAATCTGGTAAGACAATTTTCCTTCATCAATGCTCTCATTTCTGAAGCATCTTTCCATAGACTGACTGCTGAGTATATATTTGAGAGCACAATATAATTTCTTGCATCTGAAGAATCCAGTTTAATCAAGTGCTCTGCAGCTTCCTTTCCAAGTTCAGCATTTCTGTAAATTCTGCATGCACCGAAGAGCACCCCAGACCCCAGAATTAGGTTCCATTGGCATGCTTTTGATAAGCTCATACGCATCTTTTAAGGACCCAGAACGACCGAGAGATCAACCATGCATGAATAGTGGTCTAATGTAGGCTCCACCCATAAAATTCAAACATAGTTCGGAAGTACCATTTCCCTTCTTCTACTAGCCCTGAATGGCTACAAGCATTTAATAGATGAGTAAATGTGACATGATCAGGCTTCATACCTTTCTTAACCATGAGTTCAAAGAGAGTGACTGCTTCTGACCCGTACCCATGAGCAGCATAGCTGGCAAGCATTGCAGTCCAAGCAATACTATCTGGGTTTCTTATCTCAAGAAAAAGTTGGCATGAGGCATCCAACCTCCCAGTCTTGGCATACAAATCCAAAAGAGCAGTCACAATCGACATCCGTCCATAGAACCCATGGCGACATATTACACAATGAACAGATTCTCCTAGTCTAATAGAACCTACACTTTCACATGCTTGAAGCAATGCCACCAGAGTGGCATCATCAGGCTGAATTCCATTCCTTCTCATTAATTTAAAACAACTGATCCCTTCCATTGGTGACACATTTTCAGCATATACAGCAATCATCGAATTCCATGAAACCAAGCTCCTCACAGGCATTATGTCAAACAAATGACAAGCGGCACCCAATTTCCCGCATTTTCCGTACATGTTAATCAAACAATTAACAACCTTCACCTCCATCAACATGCCCAATCTTTCCGAGAGCCCATGAATGGACCTACCTTCATCCAGAGCTTTCACATCAGCACAAGATGAGATGACCGACACGAGAGTAACCTCATTGGGGTTCATAAAAGTCTCATTTCTCATCCTACGGAATGCATACAAGCACTTAGCCAGGCACCCTTTACGCGAATACCCCGAAATCAAAGAATTCCACGACACCAAATCTTTCTCAGGGATTTCGTCGAACAACTTCTCCGCATGTTCCTCACAGCCCACTTCCGCGTACTTCGACACGAGCTGATCGCCGATGAACCCATGGCGGTAACTCACGGATTTGACGACTCGAGCGTGAACCGCCCCGCAGCTAGAGGCGGAGGAGCATTTGCTCAAGGCAAGTATCAGAAACGACACAAGCGAGTCTGCATCGGAGCAAGAATGGAGCCGGCGCGACGGTGCGCACGACAGAGCGCTTCGAGCCCTCAATGGGCGATTGCAGTTCTGGGTTTTGAAGTAAACGCGGGAGAGATCGAAGAACAGGACTAATGAAGGAGAGCATTTCGTTATCATGTTCCATAACTGAAGTTCAAACATCCAGAGCAAGAGCAACAAACGGTAAAGAGTCAACTCATATACATCATGGGTTCCCGCAAAACCTACAGCATTTATTTGGAGGAAAGCGTAATTTCGGGATCTTTCTATAGCCTGAGGATTTATTGTAGGATTAAAGTAAACGTATGTCCGTTGGACAGTTAGTATTGTCCACCGTCAGATTAAAGACACTTAATATGTCAACCGTCTGATCGGTCTCGATTCAACGGTTCACGCCTTCATCTTAATTGTTTTCGAACACAGTAGGAATTATGCCTTACTCCATAAATTGGTTTCTCTTGATCATCCCGGTTGGTTAGCTTTCTGTGTTCGGTGGCACAGGCTGTCCAATTGGAAGGAAGCCGGTCCGAGGTGGGGCTTGGCAGGTTGCGGACGTTCACGTCGAGAGGCATCCGATATTCGATCTCCTCCTGTCTGAATATCTCGATCAAGTTTTCGATCAGGGCGGCCCTCCTCATCAACCTCCCTTTGTTATCGTGGTGCTTGATCCTGTGCACGAGCCACAGTGTCATGGTTATCTTGTTCATGTCCTCTAGGTCCCTTATTAGGACCATTGGATTTGGGTGCCAGTGGTCGCTCCGGCTTTCCACATCCCTGCAGTTTCCAGCGACGAATCATCGCAGGTTAGTAGAAGTCATCAAGGAAACATTAGATCTTGAGGCTGTGTCCTAATTCGATTTTGTTTCTCTAGCATGGATCGACCTCGTATTATGCAGATGAAAGATGACATTAGCATAATAAAAGTTCCAACAAAACGAAGGAAATGAAGTCATATACGTACCGTTCAATCCTCCTTTTCAGCTTGTTGATCTTTCCCATGGGAGTGGAGATGTGCAGGCAAAAATTAATGATCTCCACCATCTCCGTGCTACGGTTGTAATTGCTTATAGCCTTGGTGGCTAAGACGCTGTTGGGGTGTCTGATCTTCAGGTTGTCGAGCTTCCGAAACACAGTGGTCAATATATTCATCTCTTCAACAAACATCTGAGAACCAGAACGAGAGTAAGAGCAGGAAAGGTTACAAAATTTAACTGGTGAGAACAGATCTTTCTGTCCCCCATGATGCGTACCAGTACTCCATCCACTTCGCAGAAGTCACCAACGTCAATGCGTGCATCACGAATAAGAAGATAATTGCTTCGAATACCATCTTGCAGCTATTCCAACGAAGGCCAACAAAAGGAACTGCGAGCTTATGAAGACAAGGAACTGCATGATGGGGACTCCAAGTATGATAAGCCAGATAACGGCAGTGATGATAGCCACTAAAACGTTAAGCATGTTGTGGAGGTCGTCGACAGCTGTGTTGGTGTCGTTGAGAGATCGCGCAAGTGCCTTGCGCTCTTTAAAGGCATTAATCTATGACAAAGCAAACTCTCAGTATTTTCACATGGCTTTAAGATATGTCACAGAGGGAGGGAGGGAGGGAGGGAAAGCTGATCATATCAGTTGTACTTGATGACTTATCCTTTGTAGTTTATAGAAGGGAAAATGTTGCTCACCACCCAACTTTCAAGAGATGTCTCGTCAATTACGCGTTTTCCTGGAGCAGCACGGTTTATGATTTTCGCAGCTTCATCCTTGTTCATGAATTGCATCAGGTCATCCTTACAAATCTGCCTGTTAAATGAGGAAAATTAAGACACTGAAAGGTGAAAGTAGGAACTGATCACTGAACATCTTCAGGTGGTTTTTGCAGTTCACAGATAAGAATGTTACTCCCAACAAGAAGAGCAAAACCTAACACTTACTTGGACCCAGGTTTGGCCACATTGAGAAAAATCTTCTTGGCCACCTCTTTTGCCTGGCCCTCATTTCCGATCTCCATCGAAGACCCATCTTCCAAGTTTGAATCCAGTATCTTCTCATCCAGAGTCGATAGAGTCTCGTGCTGAATGATATCCATCATCCTCCCAATATTCAAAGCCAACGCGCTCTTCTGATTAATCCTCCTTCCAGCTAAATCTGCGCTTCCTCCGATCTTGGGATGGTCTGTTGATCTTCCACTCTTCATCGATCTGTCACCTTTCGGTAGAAGTCTCTCTCTGAGATCATTTGAAGGAGCGTTGACATGCTGCAACTCTGTTGTCCTGGAGGCATCGCCACATTCCTCCTCCCCTGCATTGTACTTATTGCTGCTTTCGCCGAGAGTGTCTCAATGACGAATTGATCGAATAGAGCCTCGTGAATCCGTTCGAAGTAGGTATTGACATGGAAGGATGAAGCGAGGACCTTAACGAGGAGCGTCTTCAAGAGCCAAATCACTGATGCCACCAGGAAGCACCCTAAAACCCTGGTCACATAGGGCAATGCCCGGCCACCAGCCTTCTTCTCCATTTGGGGATGGAAAGCGAGATGCCACACGAGCAAAACAAGGCCCAACCAGAGGCAGTTTCGCACCGCCCTCCATAGTCCGTAGATGAAGTACAGAACCCTCCTGTGCAGTAGGAAAACCCGTTCGACCACTTTGACGACAACCCAACCACACAACTTGATACTAAGTGTCCTGATACTAAAGCCAAAACCATTGCTTCCCATTTCCATATCGGAAGATCCCACAGGGTTCGCTTCTTTAGACTAGAAATACTGAGGCTGCAAATCAAGGCAAGCACAATTATCAATAGAACCAAGCATTGGAGAATCAGGAACGCGCCAAATGTCATCTTCTTCAGTTCCTCGGGGAGATCTTCGACCAGATCGTCCTTGTGCTCATCTGGTTGACGCGTTTCCTTACCATGAAGGTGCGTTAACTGAGACTTCACCTTGCTCCAAACAACTTTTGTCCATGGGCTCTCGCGGAAGAACCATCTGGACTGGATCTCGATTGATAGCTAAGCCGGTCGGATGTGTCTTGGCTCTGTCGGCGAAGCGCTTCATTTAGTACTTCATAGAACGAGGGTCTGGGTCTCTCAAACGTTCCGGGAGTGTTGCTTCTATTCATAACGGTCTCTTTACTCGAGCTTTCGCTGCTTTCACAATTCACTGCAATTTCTCCTCCCTGGCTGCCAAAATTGATGGACCGATCCATGTGAAAATCCTGGAAAACCAGTATTTCTACAAGAAGTCGTGCTTGTTTCTCTCTTCAGCTAGTTGTGTGCTCTTGCTTGTGTTTTGATGGACTTCCCAGGAAGTGACAATGATTTTAAAAGTCCTGAAAAGTGATCTGCAACCTTTTGTGGTGAATATATGCTCCATGGTCATAACATATATGCTCCACTTGCTTAATATCAATGTCTGATTTCTGAAATCCACTGTTCTTGTGAATGACACGCCAAAGGGATCCTTGTTTAAGGTATCAACACTGCAGAGCATAGAACTTCGACAAGCAGAATTGATTCCAACGGAAAAGAATGGTGTAGATAGAATCTAAATGTCATCAAGAAGATCATGATATGAACTCGAGTGACACAAGATGCGAGCATGGCACCATGACCTGCACGGGAAAGCAGATCTTTGAGCAGTTAAGTCAAGATCTCAAGCAGACGAAGCTTCGAGTTTGGACGGCCATAAACGCGGAACTGCAACTCCATTCGCCATCATCGACAGATATATTGCCAATCGGGAATTGAATGATCTAGGAATTCGCCTCTCGATGGGTACCTTACACTGGATCCTAAATCAAAGCTATTTCTTCAACAGTATGCAGATCAGTCTAGCGGAGCTTTTTTTTTCCTTTTTCTTTTTTGTGGTTCCATGAGCAAGAGTCTTGAGAGAATAACGCACTTCTAAGCATCAATCTCTAAAGGTTCTCTTTTCTGTCCTTCCTCTGTAGAGAATGAGCATCAAGAATACTCAAAAGGAGGATAACGTCCTAATTATTTTATTGTGTTCACAACTTTGATTCATTTTGTCTTTCCTCCTTCCCATGAAGTGATACTTCAAATTATTATTTTTCCCAAAATAGTCAAATGGATTCATTAGGAACCATACCGAGCAGGAACTGAACATGGAAAGTCTTGCTCATTTTACCATCGGAATTTCATCGCGATAAATTCAATCGTTAGAGCTTTCAATTCTTTTGCCTCGAAATGGGTGGACCGATTTGAATTTCCACGAGGATGTAATCTTGTTGAAAGAAAAGACCTGTATGATTTCTCTCAGGCGGGCCAGGTCAAACCGAAAGATAGGCGCGAATGGCTTTTAGATATGCAGTATCGTCCCCGAGGCCCATCCATTTACGTCTCGGTCTTAGTGGGCTTGGACAGATTATCAAACTCGTGTTTTCAAAATCTAATGTAGGATTTTGGACGTGGCCTTGTAATGTTCTTCTAGCCCAAATTCTTTGGATTCTAAGTCAACAGGCAACCTTACAGCCAGAAAAGAAAAGTTGGACTTCTCGAAACCCATCTGGAAATTTATACTTCTATTAGAATAGGAAATGACCCTTTTTGCCTTTAAAATGATGATAGAGTTTTAGATAGAATTTGATTACTAGAGAACATAGATACATTTACATTTACGATATCAACTTAATCCAAATATGTAAAAATGCTATAAGCTCATGCCCTCTTCGTCTTCCATGTTTTATTTTCTTGAATCATAGGATTCGATATGACATGATTAAATTGGATAAAACAGTTAACACCTTATTTGGCTACTCAAAATAGTTATTTTAAGGGCTTGGCCTACATGTGGATCGATCAGATCATTGCATCTCCATCAGTGGGAATGAGCGAGCATTTCACTCTTTCACCTCCAAAGACCAAAAGATAAAAATGCGAGACGGTTCTAATTTTTTAAATACGTCTTCCTTGTAATAAAAAGGCACTTCGAATATATTTTTTAATCTCGTTTCTATTTCATTTTTCAAAAGCTCTAGATCTTGAGCATTTAGGCAAAACCTCTTTCTATTTTGCCTTTCTGCAAAGCCATAAATTAAGAACTAGAAAAGGTATTCAAATATCCACTTCAACGCTACTTTGTGTCTAGTAGCGAAAAGAGGTGACAAGAAAGAATATGCGTTTGAACTCTTGATTGTTTAACAAAAAAAAAAACCTTGATTGTTATCATCGTGTTAAATGTGGCGTTGAAACGGAGGCCCTCTACCCACAAAATGAGATGCCTACTGCGAATGGGACTGGAGTCTTGGTGTTATGAAAAAGATAGGGCCATGCCATAGAAAATCTCAAAATGATTTATTTATGCAACATTTATCTCATGTCATAAAAACTCATAAATCGACACATGCATGCTATATTTATCGTCAAACTAATTTTGCATTTAAAAAATTTCAAATTATTATTACGTCACATCTATCTCAAATTAATATGTGGGTGTCACATTTCTCCACTTCAAATTGTAATAGACTTAGAGATTTTTTGGACTTAATATGACAATGCGGTACTATTTTAGAATATAGCAGAGATGTACAATTTCGGAAGTTGAATGTGATATGATTGCGCGAGTTTGAGATTTTTTTTTTTTTTTGTGGGTGATATTAAGATATTATATGGATTAAATCACATCCTTGTGCGCGTGACGTAAGTTCCACGTGGATCACGCAGCGCCAGGCTTTGACCAAACGATTCCCTCGTTCTTCACGGAGGGGAGGCCGGGCTACTCTGAGTCTCCGACTAGACTCGAGGCCCACCCGACATCGTACCACCACCACGTCTTTCATCATTCCCCACGAGGACCCCTTCGCAAAGAGACAAGACAAAAATGGGCAGGAGAGGCCACGCTGTCTCGATCTACGTCACGGGGTTTCAGTTCAACTCTCGACCGGTCAACACCCCCAGCTCCAGCCCCCGCACCCCGAAAAGAACCACGTTCGACGTGCGCTCCCGTCGAAACAGGGGCAGGCGATGGCGCCATCCTTCCGTTCGCCCGCCCCCATCGAATTAAAAAGCAGCAACGTCCCCCTCCCAGGTCCCCACCGAGATCCACGTAATGGGATTGCTGTGATCGATCCGATCCATGCTGGTCCCCACTTGAGCGAGATTTTTGGAAGGCATGCATCCATGCTCACGCTTTCGGGAAAAGAGCCCTGAATCTTGCATGACTTGTGTCGAGCTAACGAGTTACGTGAGCGAGGAGCATGAGACATGACGACGTACTTAGCGACGTGGCCACGTTGAATCGTGGTTTTCGAGGTTCTGGGAATTGTATCTAGAAGGGAGTACATACGCTTGGTAGAACATCGAGCAGAGAGGTTGAACACTTGCGATGCGGTTATCCCGATTGATGAAAAGAAAACCTAGTATTCCCGGACAATTTTAAAGATTTGTTGAGGACTTGCGCGTCTTGTGAATATCCCTAGTGTTTCAAAGTAAAAACTGCTCTAAATGTAAGTCGGGTGAAAAACACGCCTGAGGAAAAATATGGGTTCATTGTTGTTTATGTGTGGTCAATTGCGAATCGGATTCAGACTAAATAAGGGACGACAAAATGTGTTGTTTCATCTCTTAAAGAAATTGAATAAAAAACATAAAATCGGATATTGTTTAGATTACTAGACTAATTAGGTAGTCTATGAGTCAATCTTCTAGGCAAATTGATAGTTTTTTGTCGTCTTCATTTCATGTTGTTTACTTTAAATAACATTGATTAAGTCCATTTAGCCTTCTAGGTTCTTCCTATATACTTAACAAGGGCTTGCCGGCCCTCACCTTCTCATTCTTGCCAAAGGGTCATTGGCCTTCATCGTAGCCCATAGGGCTGCCCTCGCTGGTGAATGTGGGGAGGCAAGGGTGCCCCATTCCAGTTAAACACTCGGATGGATTCATTGTGCAGTGCATTTTTATTGCTTTTACAGTTCTTTTCCCTTTAATTGGTTGTATTTGTCTTCTTTTTTTTTTTTTCTCTCTCTCTCTCTTAATGTGAAGCCCACTTGTTATCACGTGACCTCAAAAAGTATTAAGAAAAATGATGTCGACATTTTTCATTACTCAAATCAAATGGAGTTGAAGGAAGTTCTTAATTGCACTTTTGAGACAAATTGCAGAACTTGATCGCGATTTTTGATACATATTATTTTGTATAACAAATATTGAAAACGACTTCTGTATTATTTACAAAATACAACGAAATCTCTTTTCATTCTGCTTGGTGATTATTCCCTTTTCGGCACGAGTCCTTTTCTTTCCCAGCCCAAATCAAG
Organism: Eucalyptus grandis; assembly: GCF_016545825.1. Lineage (NCBI taxonomy): Eukaryota > Viridiplantae > Streptophyta > Magnoliopsida > Myrtales > Myrtaceae > Eucalyptus > Eucalyptus grandis. Next base: position 1,696,368 of record NC_052621.1, on the reverse strand, counting down.
GGTGCTGTCCAGAATATACTCGACATCTTACTTCTACCCTCCAACAAAAATGGCGTCTTTTCTTTAGTAAATGCCAAAATCAGCTCCAGTTCGATGCGAAAATCCATGTCGCGACCCACTTCAAAGTCTAAAATGTATGCTCAAGAAACTCATCGCCTCCCGATCAATTCTCATCACATCACAAACATCTATAATAAATAGGGAATCTTTTAGGTGAGGGCACATTGACGTCAATCACGCAATGTTTAAGTCCAGTATGATCAGAAGATCCCAAAAAAAGAGAAAGCGACACCGTCTCAAATTTATGTGGTTGACGGCTAAAATAGTTCTCGCGGCTTATCACTATTTTAGAAGACTGTACGTATTTGATTGTCTCTTGGCAATTTGGTCAATGTTCAAAGAACAGAGCCAGAAGATCCCGTTCCCACCTACCGGCAAAAAATGACAAGAAACTTGCTTAGCATTAGAAAAGCTCAATTTGTCATATTTATATGACTTCGCGTGTGAGATCATCTTGGAGACATCACAATTGGTTATTAAAGTTTACTGTTGTTAGATAGACGTGATTTATTATTTAAATATTCTAATATATCAAAAAAAAACAAAAAAAATATGCAAATTGACATAATTTCCAACCGCATTGATCCAGATAAGATTATAATAGCATATATCGATAAAATCATAGAGGGCGACTATAGGGAATCCGGCCGGGAAAGGGACGGGGGGTAGATGAGTGTCGAAATGAGCAAACGAGGAGAAAAGATAAATTAGAATGAGCAGGTGGGCGCCCACACGAATGACGCGATTTTCCAATTTCTAATTGGGCCCAAAGGCGACGGAGAGGTCGTGCATAAGGGGAGAGTCAACATAAATGAATTCGCAATTTGCCAATCCCGTGAGTCGTGACGTCGGCATCGCTTTCTCTTTTGGACCACCCGCCTCCCCAATTGCGGTCCGGCACGCCTGCTTGCTAGAATAAATGTCTCGGCCGCGGTCGCTTTAGTTTAATAGGAGATTTTAAGTGTCCGTTCGGAGGAAAAACCGGTTTCGGGATATATATATATATATATATATATATATATATATATATATATATATATATATTATGATTTTCCCGATGTTTTTAGATCACAGAAAGCTAATTCAATATGCGGACGATCGTTGTATGTGGACCGAAAGAAAGTAACTTTAAATTGGGAGAAAACGACTTCTTCTTCTTCTTACAAGAAAGTAGTCGCTTTCCCTGCATCATTAGATAAATGAGAAACTACTTATTTCACGGAAGATGAATGATTTGAAAAAAAATTCGTGAAAATAATCGCTTGCATTGCATACAAAAATGAATGAGTAGAAAATCTATTAGTCATCTACGAAAATATTGAGACGTAACAAGTTGTTGATGGCACTCAACGGAGCCTAACTATTGGGATTAAGCACTCAAACACAACGAAATAGAAAGTAAGCGAGAAAAATCAAAACAAGATTTATCTTAATTCATCTTTAAACTATGTCTATATTTCCAGCAATTGATTTCACTAAAATAAGCACATTCCATCTCATTGTTATAACATTCAATTAGAAAAGAAATAGATTATATAAACCCAATTTTTCATGGGCACAAATCTAATTGATTTTTGATGACTCGGGGCATTATCCCGGTCATCAAGGAGAGGACCTTTGTGCCTTTTTATCAATGGGAGTATAAATCACATCCCAACTCTAACTTGCAGTAATTGGCAAAAATGGAGCTCGAAAAGAGAGAGCCATGTGGTTCTAATAGGAAGCTGAGGAGAGTCTATATTCGTTTTGTGGAGAAGCATTTCGGGTTGCTGATGACATTTGATGGGAACGTTATGTTGGAAGTGACGATGAAGGGCATTTCTTGCCAGTGTTATTTCTCCTCGTTACCTTTTTTCTCTTTTTCTTTTGCAATTCTTTTTCACGTCCATTGAAGGTCATCACTATTTTTAAAGAACCAAGAGATTCTCTCCATCGTCTTAAAACCCAAAAAGAAAAAAAAAAAAAAAAAAAAAGGACAACCCTTTGGTTGATGCGATGACTTCATTTAATTCGTCACTGTATCAATTGGCTTGATAGTTAATTGGGTCGTCGTTTTTCACAAGATCATGAATTCGATTTGTGCACTGAATGACTTGTCCCCATGCCACCAGAGAATATTGGATGGCTTTGGACGTATCTCACCTCAAAAACTAGTTTAAAGAAGCCTAGGTCAAAGACGCAAAAACCCATAACTCTCACGTGACTATTGAGTCCAAATTTGTTGGTAAATTGAGCTCTGATGTCAATGTTGGGTGGTCTTAAGTCTCTCACCCTAAAAACTGAAGAAAATCAAATGAATTAAGAAAACAATGATTCAAAGATAAATTTCCCAGGAGAAGAAGTATTTAACACTAAGGAGTCTGTTCATTTCGCGGAAAATGAGCGATTTCAGAAAATATTTTCGAAGTCATTTAGGAAAATGACAATATTTTTGTTAAATTTAAACACGAAAATGTTCGGTAAAGAAAATATTTTAGATTTCACCATAGACATGCATCACTTACCAACTTATAAATCCATCAAATATGAACTTGCCTTTAAATTCAAGCAAACTTACTTTATATATTTGTTCCCTCATTGTAAATAAACGTTTATCTACTCTAAAAAAATGTTCATATAGATTTTAAAAATAAGCAAAGAGAAAAGAAGCAAAGCATGTACAACCCTCATGAGAATCTTCTAATGAGTGGCTGTTCTCCTAATATGTCTTTTGTGTTCTAATAAACAAAAGAAAAAAGAAGCAAAGCATGTAGAGCCATTTGCTTGAGTAATATACAATTGCAGGGTAGAATAAATAAAGAAAATGATAAGCAAGAGTGTAGAGTGCAAGCTTGAGATCGACGAGCTCGAGGTTAGAAACCCCAGCAACGACTGAGCGGCGCAGAAAGAAGAAGTTGGGAAACAAAGAAAAGAAAAAAAAGAAAAGAAATAGAAAAGAAATAGAAAAGAAAAAGGAAATTAAAAATAATTCAAATTAAAAAGAAAAATAAAATTAAAAAATAATTCAAACAAAAAAAAAAAGAAAGAAAGGGGAGGAGAAAGTGGGAATTTGTAGATGTGTGAGATAAAAGAGATTAAGTGAGGAAAATGTTTTCCACTTTTCAAAAGTGAAAACATTTTCCCTTAATTTAGAAGACTTTTTCCTTTCACGAAAAAAAAATTTCCCCAAGAATTCATTTTCATGAAACGAATACTAGGAAAATCTGGAAAACATTTTTCCGAAAATTATTTCAGCAAAATGAATAGGCTACCAAAGGCATAATATACTCTTTGCTTTTACTTGTACATGCGCTATTATATTAAGAAGACAACTAGATGAAATAATAATATTTTCTATTCAATATTATGAATATCTAATCTTATGAATTGATCGGATCAATTAATATGCAATTAGAATAATCATAATCAAATCATATCTCCTACTCTAATATAATCTTCGATGGCGGAGAATCAACTTTTATCTCCTCATCTAATCTAATCTTCGATTGTTCACCAACAATATTATTAACTTTATCAGCCTCCCTCAAATTCGGATTAGGTGGAAAACCTAGTCTCGGTTTGTATCGTAACCTGCAATGATCAAAGTGCAGTAAAGCTTTAGTAAATATGTCAGCAATTTGATGAGTAGTAGGGACATAGTGGACTTCATGTGACTTAAGAGCAACTTTCTCAATTGAATGAAATGAAAATCGATCTCCACGTGGTTTGTCCTCGCATGAAGGATTGGATTCGTTTACCATTGAAATGGCTGAGCAGTTAGCACTATAAAGCAAAGTTGAACTTGTGATTTGAATATCCAAATCTCTCAATACAAAAGAAACGTATGTAACATCCTTTGTGGCAGAAATTAAGGCCCTATATTCAACCTTTGTCGATAAATGACACCAGTTGCAGACCATGAAATGATATTCAATCCCAAGAAAGTGCAAAACTCGATCCCTCAATCTAGAGTCCTCATACTCATATAAATACAACGTGCTATTAGAGTGAAGATAAAGCCCCAATTGCTGAGTTTCTTTCACATATTACAACACAGTTTTAACAGTTTGAAATCGCCATTTGTAGGATAATGCATTTTCTAACAGATTTGATTTATTGAATAAGAGATGTCCGATCTTGTGATTGTTAGATATAGTAAACCACCTACAAGACTTGAACGGAGTAAAGATTATGAAAAGGTTCCATGTATTGTACCATTGAATGAGTTATGATTAACAATGGGGTCTCAAGCGGCTTATTGTCTTGCATGTTTACTTTCAACAAATCACCAGCATATTTATATTGTGTTAAAAATAGGTTTGGACTAGTAAACTTGGGTACAGAAAAATAGTGAAGTCATCCAATATCTTTCATAGAAAAATTTCTCAAGGCTTCTATTAATTCCCAAAGTGGGGATGATGAGTTGCCCATCAAAATAATATCATCACATATAATAACAATAATACCAAGTTGTGCTGACTCATGTAAAGAACAAACAACAATAGATATCCCCATTCCAGCAAAAAGTTGTTGAATTTTTTACACCAAGCTCCAGAGCTTGTTTTAAACCATATAATGCATTCTTGAGTAAACAAACTGAGTTAGGCATTTTAGAACTCACAAAAACCGATGGTTGTTCCATAAACTCCGTCTCATTCAATGACCCTTGAAGAAACACATTCTTCACATTCAATTGATGGATAAAGCATCCTTTAACAATTGCTACAAAGAGGACAAATCTCATAGTTGCTTTGTTTAACGGCGAGTTGAA